>NC_054534.1:16150692-16360692 GCF_017654505.1 Polyodon spathula
TCGACAAAATAAGCATTAAAACAAGTGTTGATACAACAAATACTCCTGCTTTGCAGTACGGGCTAATTGATTATAATCCCATAGTTACAATTGTGTTCATTTACTAAAACATGTTTTCAATATACAGTTTACTATACTGTACTTGCACATTAAGTGTATAATGTAGGAAAGATGTAACCCATACTGTCTGTTCTGTATGCTGCTGTTGTGCTACTTTATACAGCAAATGTCAATCTTGTAAAGCAACTTGCTTAAAGACAATCGTGCAGTTGGTTGGTGTGCAGCTGAGCTGCGCATGGTTTGGAGTTATGCTCTGACGCCAGTCGATTGCTCACGCTCGTTGAAATAGTTATTGTACTAAATAGTAGGCTGTATAAAAACGTTCTTAAATTATTTTAGATTTTCTTTATATGAGAGTAGCTGTTACTTCATGCTAATATTGGAGTTTGCTTTCACCATGATAATATGAGACGGTAGTGCTGGGGACCAACCGAGACACAGCTTCGCTACAATATATGAGCCCTCAGTGTTTTTCCTCTGATAGGTGATGTGGATTTCCTATTGACCCAGTGTTGATGGCTAAAGTGTAATGCTGGCTCCAGGGATCAGTCTATTTGTGGCCTCCCTGGCGTATATGGAGAATAATGGGTTGGCAGGGAGGGGGTTAAATTTCTCCCTGTCAGAACTCGTGGGAATGTGGCTGGAGCCGTGAATTGAATAAATGGTGAATTAAGGCTCCAGCCACAGGTGTATAAATAGGGTTATCACAGGTGTTCGTTAGAAGAATGGTTAGAGTTAATGTTAGTGTTGGAGGGAAGGAATGTGTTTTGTGTTCAGTGCTGTCTCGTCCTGTATTATTGTGAGTTTTGTAGACCTTTTTATTTTGGTCCTTGTTCCTTTTATATTTATTTGTTGTGAATAAACGTGCGCATTTGCACTTCACTGCAGCTTTTCTGTGTCTGTCTCCCTTCCTGGTCAAAGCAGCATTGCCAATGACACCATCCTGATATTAAGTGGAGTAAATTCAGCTATACAGCTGATTTAAATGTGGGTGATATTAATTAGTGTGATACTGTAATAGCCAGTGGTTTTATCAAGAACAAGTCTCCATTGACCGCTATTGTTTTTACATTTAAGAAATCTTTGCAACACAGGCACAGTTAGGCTTACAGCGTAATTTGAATGTGTGCACTTGCTATATGTATATTGAAGCATAGGTATGTGTTGAAAAATTCATTTACTGTTATTAAAATACATTAGATACAGTAGAGGGCAATAAAACTTACCCCAGGCTTGTTTTTCCTTGCTTCTGCTGGCTTGTGATCCTGTTGAGTTAGTTCAGTGTATGCCATGGACATGTGTGGAGTATGTTAGACTGGACAAACATTACTAATATTTCTGTACTTATTCTGCTGTAGTGATAGTTGATAAATCTCTATTGGACACAGAATACCACATCTTAACCTACATTGTTACTGTACTGGAGCCTCTCTACTAGATCACCTTCAAAATTGCGTGTTTTTTTAGTATTTGTTAAGCTGTATTTTTTTTCATAGTAAATAGATATTTCACGGTTTAAAAAATACGTATTACATGAGACAAAAATGTATCAATTTTTTTCTACAGTTATTATACAACTGTTCCCAAATATTTAAATACTTACCTGAAAAATATTCTTGCTAAACTGCAGAATAGCTATTATAATAATTATAATTATTATTATTATTTTTAAAAAAACGTGAAATGTTCCCTTCTTGTATTGGACAGACTGCTGTTTAGCAAAAATAATTCCGATCTTTGATGCAGATGGTTTCTTTTCCGCTGAAGGTGTTTTAAAGAAATCGTGCAATGTCTTCAATCATTTACTGGAAGCAAACTAAATCAGCTGCCAGTTTCCTAAATGTGACAGGCAGTGTGTCAGTAAAACTAATGTTTGCTGTATTTAGTTTTAAGTGCTAAAAAATTATGAAATACGTGACCGTAAAAAAAAAAAAAAAAAAAAAAAAAAAAAAGAGCCTTCACTTATGCCTGTACTCTCAGACCTTAATGGGACCACACAAACAAAGCTGAATGAAAATGTAATGATATTGGACAGGGGAAGTGTTTTTCTCCACTCTGGTTCTTTTTGCTTCATGATATATAATAATGCAGTGATTTAAATAGTGTCAAATGGCTTTATACATTTTTGTTGATGGGAGATATCCATCTGTGAGAACAGAAGAGCTAGTTCTAAAACCAGAATTATTTTGAGGGGGGGAAAAAAAAAAAAATGTGATTGCCTGTGCATTGTGCTAACTATTCCCAGAGCTGGTAATGGCTGTCATAAAGCCTGGTCATTGAATTGAGACGTGGTAGTGGTAGAACAAATTCTCACCAGAACTGTTAAAAGAAGCCAGTGTTGTGCTGTATATCCAGCACTCATGTAATTAGTTTAAGTTTACAGCAGAATGATAACAAATTGTAATAAGGTCTGTGGCTCAGAAATGAGACATGCCCTATCTTAATCATTTTTGTAAGAGGAGGAACATATTGAGGTGTGCTTGTAAAGCACATTAATGTTGTTCAAACCTTTTGAATCTTCAACTCGATTGTTTATGAGGGCAAGCATGCATTCTGGGAGCTTGAGGATATGTAGGCCTATTATTCCACTTGCCGTTTTGTTGAAGGCCTTTTTACAACCATCTACGATAAAATAAATAAATAAATAAAATTAAAAAAAAGGTTTTGGTGGAGGTGGTTAAAGATGCTGTTGTCACTCACTATATTTTAAATACAAACCATTGTGTTTAAAATAAGAATCGCTGTTTATGTAAACAAGCTACAACCCTGCTTATCATTTTCGCTGGTATTTCAAATAAAGTGGAGCAAGGTGCTGTAAATAGGCAGGTCCAGATTTTATTGTGAATAACTTTGACCTATATGCTAATAGTGGTGTATTATAGGAGCCATCTATTCAGTTTATAGCTTATTTAACTGATTTTGGTATATTTCAGGGCCCATACAGTAGAACACTCTCTTGAAAAAGGAAATAATTGGTCAGGGAGGGGAGCTTGTTGTCTGTATCCAGCACCTTTAACTTTTTAAAAACCTGAAATACATGTAGTGGAGCAAACGAAACACAACCCAACATTTTTGTAGATATTTGGTATCTGTTTTTGTGAGACTCTCTGTTTTTTAGTTTTCCAATGCGTATTACAAGATAACCTTTTGTCAGACTTTCATGAAGAACCTGTTTTGGTCTGTTTGTTAAAGCGCATGCAGTGCACTGCAGCCTGTCATTAGCAGTAAGCAATGAGGGAATAAAAAGGCGTGTCATATTACTTTAATCTTTCAGGGCCTCTGTTGGCTCTCACTTGATTTGTTTTTATTAAATATAAAATAAGAAATGACATTCTCCTGTTCTATGTAGTGCTTCTGTAATCCCTTTATCAGACATCCTGGCATTGTGCTGTTATTTTTTGACGCTCGATCTTTGTTCCTCTAATTTCTTGTATCTCTTTATTGTAAAGTCGGGGTTGATGGTGATACGTTACTTATGCCTTTTTCTTGGATCAACCATTTCAATTGAGAGCAACTTGAAATCCATGAAATTCTCTACAAATGAAAGTGTGCTTAAACTTTTCGGGAATTGGGTCTTCCTTAGATGGAATGTTTCCTGTCTTGCGTTTCGGAAGTTTTCTGTAAAATGTGCATAGCAAAGCATTATTTTATTTTATTTTTTTGATGTTTGTTTGGTTTTATAGTATACCAGTAGTGATTTATACCTGTGCTTTTTTTATCATTTTATTAATTATGGATAACTTTTTTATAATACATACATACTATTCTTAATTGCCTATATAAATAATGACTACTGTAATGACTTCATACTTCAATAAGTGTATTATATTTCAATAAATGCTTCTTTATGTAAACATTGTAAAACAAAAAGCATTAAAAAAAAAAAAAACTTTTATGTGTTGCTAAATGTGAACTAATGTGCAATTGGGAGGGAAGGGGTGGTGCCAAACTCTTTGTTGTCAGCTGGGTTTGAACCAAGGCCTCCACAGTTGAATAGCATGAAAGGCTTCTCAACTAGCCCACTGAGCCACCTACGAATTTGTTATCTCTCTCCAGAGACACGATTTAGCTACCCAGAGAGGAGGACAGATTTTGTAGTATTTTGGGGTGGTTGATGATTTTTTTTTTTTTTTTTTTTTTTTTGTGCTTTTCAGCGGGGATCTGACGAGCTTCTTTCTTCTGCTTTCGCTAACGGCCCTCCTACCATGAGCAGTTCTACTCCATCTACAGGTACTGTGAATGTTTCATGGGGCTTGGGCCTTGATATTTCTTCACCTCATTATCTGTCTGCTGTGCTAACCAAGAAAAAACATGCATTTTTCAATTGCCTGTATTTCTAAAAAAATAAAATAAAATAAAATAAAATAAAAAAATTATATATATATAATTTTTTAATCTGCGAAGCAAGTGGAGATAATTGAATCCCAAGTGGCAATAGATGTGGCCAAACAAAGGAAACAAGGACTAGAGGGCATATGTGAAAGCTGAGGTAAAGCAAACACATCAACTGTAACAAATATCATTTAGAAAACGATTTTGGTTGTCCTGCTGTAAAGGGCAGTTCCATGATTTCAGTAATTTGCCATTTCAAGTAATTCCCAGCAGCACTGCAGGTGATATTATGGAAACACCACCACTACCTTATTGACATGCAAAGTGAGCCATCAGGAATGTCAAGATTTCATCTCTTATCGTGTTAGTTACTACTTACTCACTGTTTTCATAAAGAAGTAATAGGTATATTAAGATTTCAGTGCTATATACGTCGACTTTACACAAACCTCCTGGCAACCATGATCCACTTTGAGCAAATTTCCCATGTAATACATGTACCATGAAGAGATAATTTGCCTGTGATTTGTCCTTCTTTGCGGGAAGGTATAAGCACATATTGTAAGTGATTTTGATGAGAACCAGTTCAGCCACAATGTCCGTCCAGTGATGGAGACAATGATGTGTGGATTAGTGTCTTTAATGGGCAAAGTTGAGACCACCAAATTAATTTGACTGGATTCGTATCCAAGGCTCCAGAGGTGAAAGGTTAACGCATTTAACCCATTACACTGTATGTGGTCATGCTGTCAAAAGCTGCCAATCACTCGCTGTATGCAAGCCCGATATTCAAGCATACAGATATTTCAGTTTTTGTTCTCTAAATCCAATTACAAAAGAATGTGTGCAGCAGAACAGACTCTATAAAAAGAGACATGCAGTGAGAAGAGGAAAACTATACTGTTATACTCCTTGTGTTTTTAATATTTGCCAAGTGCTCCACTGTTGCAGTGTTTCCCTTTTTATAGTACAAAACGTGGCTTGCCGCATTTGTTTTTCAGGAACATATGTGCTGTGGTATTCATTTTCTATTTTTATATTGTTTAACATTTCCTTATGTCGTGACAGCAGATTATAGATCAATGCCTTTCATCCACAGGGAACCCCTTGTGAACAAGAAATTGTCTGCAATAGATTTTATCCTTGTGTCTTTATTTAATGAATCAGGGGCCATGCGTAAATCTCCAGGCCTCATTAAAGCTAATTACATTGAATTTCAATTAGCAGAATATGTAATTTGAATGCAGAGTGGTATTGAGCTTGTTAAGTGATCCATGGCTTTCAAGATTTATATCAAGAATTTTCCACATGGAGCCAGGTGGATGTTGTAAAGGATTCGGTTGCTTTATCAGGTCACTGACATTTTCTGTGCCCAGTGAGGAGCAGCTAAGTTCAGATCACATCTGTCTGGTTGTATTACTGTTCTCTAAAGGTTGTGATCCGCCCGTCTTGCAGGTGCTACTGTGCCTTTAACAATAAGGATTGACTGCGCTTCTAGCAGACTAGATCATTGCACATTACCGGGTGGAAAAAAAAATCTTTGAACCACATGACAGCTGAGTTACCTCTTAACAAATCAGAGAGTTGAAGGGGCAGGTTTTCTGTGTTAAGCACTTGGAGAGGCTAAAATGTTAAAATGACTGCTAAAAAAAAAAAAATAACCAATTATTTTCAAAGCAAAAATAGTGACAATAAATGCAGGCGGTGAAATAAGCTGACGATCTGTGCAATAATACTATATTTGCTCCAGCTACTTTCTAAAAAAAAAAAATATATATATATATATATATATATATATATATATATATATATATATATTAAGATTATTTTCAGGTATTATCATTCAGTCCATTTTTGTTGTATGATTGTGCTGTAAGGTAATATATAGTACATAATAGCTATACATATGCGCCAACAAAAAAAAAAAAACGTATTCCTTTTGTTGTGATATCGTAAAAATATGTATCCAGGTGCTTTTGAGAGATACTGGGGGTAATTTATAGAGGTTGTACACCTTTAAGAAGAGACGTGATGGGCTATCAGGAACAGTAATGATGGTGACCAAACGTATGTGAATACTGTTGTTTAAAAAAATGGTTAACATGAATAGTAATAGCAAAAATAGACGTACGTTAACAAAATGCCCTGAAAACTTAACATAAAGAAAACAATTTAAATGAAACAATATTTTTATATGCTGAATAATTAACCTAAGCTAAAAAGGAAGTGAAAGAAGAAAGAAAATGTAGAAAGACAACACATTATTCAAATGATTTGTAGTATTATGTATTTAAGGTAAGGCAAGTTTATTTTTCCAGTTAAAAGTGCTCCCGGCTATAATGTTCTGCTGCCCGGCTGTACAGAATAATAATTATAATAATCTTTATTTTTATATAGCCCCTTCATAGCGGACCACCATCACAAAGCGCTTTACAAGATATGAGTCTAGGGCTTGTGAACTATGCATCAGTTGCAGAGTCACTTACAACAAAGTCTCACCTGAAAGACAGAGCACAAGGAGGTTAAGTGACTTGCTCAGGGTCACACAGCGAGTCAGTGGCTGAGCTGGGATTTGTAACCTCCTGGTTACAAGCCCGTTTTTTTAACCACTTGACCACACAACATCCTGTAGAATTCCTGGGGAGAACCCTGGGTGTCCTGTATAACTCATTTTGGTAAATTCCGTAGACTGAATAAACAAACAGGATATGAATACGATGCAGCAAATAAGTTGAGGTGTAGAGTGCATCTTGAAACGTTTAAAACCATGAGTAAGTCTAACCCTGAAAGGCTTTGCATTACTGCAAGTCTTGCTTTGTGAATTATACGCACCTAAGGCAACCACTCTTTGAATGTTAGGAGTGCTTAAAATAGAATATGCACATGCTGTGGGCTCCATCTTAAGGGTTTATTTGGTTGATAGCATGATTAAACCAATTTTAGTGGAGCCCCAGCCAGTGGATCCTGTAATAGTCATTTTCAACGTTAAAACTACCCCTTCTGTCTGGAGGTTTCAGCTGAAGTACCCTTTTACCATTTTCGCTCAACTGAATGGGACCAAAGTTGCAATAAAAGGCAGAATAATCTGATTTAACAATTTATTTATTTATTTATTTTCACAACAGTTTGGAACTGACACACTGCTGATTCTTAAAACTTTTTTTAATTACAAGTCTTTGGATGCAGAAAATCTTTTCGGAAACATTTGCTTTCTATTCGGCAAAGTTATTATAAATTGTCTGCATTCTAAATGTTTAGCACACGAACATATTTATTTTCCATCTCGGCATAATTATGTGTGCAATTTAAGGTGATACAACATTTAAAAAAAAACATTAACCTCAAGTTAAAACAACAATAACTAACAACTTTATTAAACTTTATAAAAATGATCTCAGGGACTCTATAACTTTCTGTCACTTTGCACACTGTTTTTTTTCTTGTTTTTGTTTTGCAAGTAAAGAATCTATCAATCTTTTACTCGAGAAACTATACACAGAAAACAAATTCAACCAGACGCTATAGTTTTTTACTAAAATGCAGCTGTGTCTTAAAAAAAGAATGACTAAGTATTAGTATTGTGATTTATTTTTTTAGGTTTACTGGAGCATGTATACTTCTAAAAAATGAAATAATATTGTGCTTCATTGATTTAGTAGTCAATTGCATGTTAGATATTATATATGAGAGCGCAGAGCAGAGCTCTCTATAGGCAGAATTGCCAGATGCCTGCTTCACCCACCCTAATATCAGAGTGGAAATCTGCTCAATCAAGCATGTGTGCAGGTGGATGATCATTTTGAAACTGCTATACTAACCAATAAGCTGCTAAACATAAATTAAATATTCATGTACTGTGGTTTAGAGATAATAATATATAATACAGTTAAAAAATCAATTCAAGATCATTATTTTGTTTGTATTTTCCTTTTTACTTTTGCATTTGAGTTGTTCTAGGACCCTTGAAGTTCCCCCAGTTGAAAAATCCCTGCTTTTAATATAATCCTCACATTTCAGGCCAGCACAGCAGTAGGATTAATGTAGTACTAACGTGTTTACTGAAATGTAGAAACTAGGTGAATGGTGAGTTACATCTGGGCTGGGCTGGAGAAGACTTAAAGTACTTTTCTTGTACAACTGTAACAAAGACAACCTTTTTGGATCATTAGAGTAGATGCATTCGATACCAAATGAGCCAATTTCCATGAAGATCCCCATTTGACCTTCAACCAAGCTCTTTTTGTTGATAGTGGCATGTATATAAAGCCTGATTCGCAATCACTGCATAAAATGCCCTGTTCCGCGTCATTGACAAGCTGAGAAATATCATCGAATGCGAACAAGCTGTGTCAGTTTCTCACTGAGAAATTTCACACCACACCAAATAAATGCGTGTGTTATCCTGTGCAGATTTTAATAGTCTGAATAGGGCATGTCATTTTAATATCTCTTCAAAGTCTGATTTTAAAGAAACGTTTGTGTATTTTTATCTGCTGTAGTGCCACTACTGTCAATGTGTGTGGTTCCAAGCAAACCAGAGCCAAGGATTGCACCTCACCCTAGTCTTGCATGATGTAAATGTATGGGTTATATTTTAGAAATTAAAAGCTCATATTGCGCCATAACTCCTTGTTTTTGTGGCAGCCTTGTTCTCTCAACATGTATTTACAAGTGCATTGGAAGGATCCTGTGGATTCCAAGCAGGATTAATGTCAGATATGGAACACTTCAAAATCTGCCTAACTTTAGCCATCCAGATTTCTTTTACTTTTTTAACACACAAAAGTAACATTTTATTTAGTACAGTATAATGTTTAGATTTTTTTCTAGTTTATTATTTGCTTCACTTTGTGAATTCTGCTTGGCACACAGTGGGCATGGCATGATCTACTGCACTGACTCCACTCAAAACAGCAGAGCAGAAAGCCAATCTAATATTATAATATGTAGACCTATATATGCACAGTTTTATTTATTTGTCATTAACATACTTTGGAACTATATGATCAGTTATCCCAGGGCAGGGGTCAGCAACCTGTGGCTCGCGAGCCATGCCTGGCTCTTCAAGTAACCAAATATGGCTGTCGAGTCTAGAAGTCATTCACAAATTGAGAGGAACTGTAGTTCCTCGTACAAGTTAGAAAAACGTGTTTCTATACAACTCAGAGTTGCTATTTTCACCATTTTGCAGCGGCAAAACTAAATCACATACCAGTACCAAAAGTCTGAAACTTTCTTGCATCAAATGTGAAAAAAAACATAAATACCTCTTTTTTGTTGCAGATGTGACTTTTCAGCTGAAAAGGGAATGGTCACAATGCCCTTGAAGTTGTACAAAGAGCATTTCAATGTAAAGTGGAGCGATCAAAAAAAGAAGCCAAGTTAAAATCAACTATTGTGTGAATGTTGGGCCCCAGCACCTTTCCAGTTGTGCCTATTTGCTTGATGCTTGACAAGGTTGTCCCAATTGCTTCTCCTAACTTGGGTTTTTGTGTTTGATATCACCACTTTAAACGGCTGTTGCGTTTTTCTAACTTGATTTTTTACATTGACATAATGCATAACCTTTCCAGTAAAATATGGGTTACTTATGATATCTAATGGCAATTAAACCATGTATATCCATGTGTGTATATCTATAAACATTGCGTATTTAGCAGTAGCCATTAGTAACATTGAAAAACCCAAACCAAATTTGAGTACATTTTGACTCATTTTGTCTCTTTATCGACACACAATTAATAATGCCATAGTTTTTAGCATCTATTAATAACATTTGTTAATATTTATTATGAGGGGGGCATCACCAACAAGCTTTTCAGGCTAAAATAATTTGTAAAAAATAAAAAATAAATGTAGACAGGATCGTCTCGTCAGGAATTGCATTGATTTACTACAGCGTTATTCATCACCACAGCTACTTGTCTCAGGTAAGATTAGCCTCTAGCCTACTATGATATAGCTACTATTTTTTTGGCTTGCAAGTTCGATTGCTAGAAATATCAAGAGCACAAGATTTGTACCAACATCTGGTGGTATACTGCACTTTTGATAGAGCTATGCTGACTGAGAAATATGTCCGGGTTTGGTCTGTGGAAAAGGTGGCAATCCTAGAAGAAATACTTGCAATTCTGCCAATGTAAAATCAATCAAGAGGCGAAGGCATACTTAAAACTGGTTTTGGCTACCCGGGTCATAATCCTGTGTAGTGTGAAACCATGTACCTGGGTCGTACCCGGGTTAAGCCGTGTCCCAGCGACCCACCTCAGGATGTGGGTCAACACGCTTTGGCCCGGGGGTGAGTGATACAAAATGCATGACAGCGGACAAAATAAGACGGCCATGCCTGCGTGAAGGTTTCACTTCTGCAAGGAACATTTCTGTTTATTTTGTTTAGCCATATTTTTGTTGCTTAAAACACACCATGAGCCAGATTGCAGCAGGGGTGATGAAACATTTGCTCTAATCAATATTTGGGCCGGCGGTTCAATCCAGAGAAGCTTGGATGGAAGCGTCAGTAACAAGTTACTTCCGGGGCATTGATACACGCATTGTGCACATGTGTCTGTCACCCAGGTCAACCCTGCTTTATCAAAAGCAGGGTGCAATCATGTGGCCGACCCGCAAGACACCGGGTCCTGACTTGGGTAGGTTCCCTCCCGGGTAGAGCATGTGTGAAAGGGGTTGCAGAGAATCCTAACAACAATCTAGATCTGTAGCAACTTGTGGCATTAACATCTGAATGCAGAATGTCAGCTTTGCTTTTTTAACAATGTTTGACTCCACCTATACGTCTGAACAGACAGACATTCTTCCACTTGAATCGCATCAAAAACAGTGTGCGCTCTAGATTAACATAAGAAAGCCTGAATGCTTGCATAAAGCTAAACTTGATCAGCTGTGAACCAGACTTCAAAGAAATGAGCAAAGCGATGCAGCAGCAGGTGTCACATTAAATAAGCTCACTAAGTAAATGATCTATTTATTTTATTGATTTATTTATTTATTTTGCATTTTAAAGTACATAAATTGCATGTTTATGATTGGCTCTTTGCAGACCACTCTAAATTTCCATTGTTTGGCTCGCTTGCACAAAAAGGTTGCCTACCACTGTTTGATAACGTTTAGTGCTGAAAGAGTTCCTTTTTCTCAGACTTAACCTACAGTTTACATGCTAACTGTTAAATATCATAGCAAGAAATAAATAGGCTTTTAACATGTGGCCAACGGCAAGTTTGCTATCTGTCGATGAAACAGAAGTTAATGGCACAATTAATTTTCACATAAAAAAAATGAAAAGGGGAAAAATGTGTAGAAGTGAACTTCCTGATAAGTGTGTGTGGGTGGGGAGAAGAGGAACTAAATAATGTATTCCTTTTTTGGATAGTTCCCAGTGAAGACTATGCTTGCTCCGCCTAGAGATTTGTTTTGGCTTATTTGTGTTAAATTTGTTTTACATGCTGACAAATGCAGTTTATTTTGTGTGTACGCTTCAGTCATTATTGTTCTAGGAGGCTCCAGGTTTACTGGGGCCGTTGTCTCAGGCACAGTACAAAAATATCAGGTCACTGTGACATCCTGACTAGGCTCTCTGTTCTTTTAGAATAGTCAGTCAGTGTGTTCATTTCATTGGCCGAGGATTCAAATTTATATTCCCTTTGGATATTCAGTGCTGTCTCTGCTTGTTAGTTTGCTTTGCCTTACCTCAGCATTTTATTATAGTTTCAGTAGCTTAATTGGAATGAACTTTTACTGTGCTGCTGGCTTGATTGATTGGTTTCATAGAAAAGCTTATCAATGTGCTAGAGGCAGGTACATTTTATTTACGTTTTTTTATTTTTCATTTGGCTATTTGTATTGGACCTCAATTGTTCTTGTAACAAATATGTGGTTTTCCAAGTATGAGTAACATATAAGGCTGTCTAATTACATCTTGTGAACTAGAACCTTCTATGTGTACTCAGTGTATCATGTCCAAGGATAAATAATATGTACAAATAAAGCAGTTATTTTGGACAACAACATTGTATCTTGTGAGCTACCCAGTCTTTGTATCTCTTCCAATTGATACAGTAGCGCCCCCCACCTTTCTACGAGGCAACACCAATATCCTGTTAATTTACTTAAAAGACCACCTGTAGTTTGTTCTGTTCTCTTTTAGAGATCAGAATGTAACTGTGTTCTTTGTCTCCTTTTGTTGCCAGCTAACGGCAATGACAGCAGCAAAAAGTTTAAAGGAGACAGATCACCCTGCGCTCCCTCCCGCGTTCTTCACATCCGCAAGATCCCCATTGAGGTCACAGAAGCAGAGATCATCTCGTTAGGACTCCCCTTCGGCAAAGTCACCAACCTGTTGATGCTCAAAGGGAAAAATCAAGTAGGTTGCGTTTTGTCTTAACTTCTCTGTCACTTTTTCAGTAGACTGAGATGAGTTAGTATGTTGGGCTAGTAGAAAACATGCTCTCCAAATGGCTTTGATAGAATTGTAGGTTGAATTGGGCACATTTATTTCTACTCCCTAATTGGATAATTATGCAACCCCACAAACGGTTGCTTAAGATTTTATCTAATTCTGCCACAAGACTGGAGTGTGGCTTTATGTCCAGGGCAGGGTTAAAGTGCATTGGGCAGGGCAGAGACTTGTATTGCTGTATCCTGTGCAGGACCCTCTAGGTGGAGAAGTTAAGGATTTTAATTTCCTTTTATCATAAATCCAACACTTTTCACACACTCTAAAATTGGGAAAGAAAAAAGGGAAAACAATTGAAGCAACACCAATTGCCAATGAACAAGTAAAATAAAAACCAACATGCTTGATAAGGTTTTTGTTCAATGGCTGGTTTATCTACACAGATGTTCATTTTTCTAATTGCGTTTCTCAGTTATTTATTACCTTGATGCTAAGCGTCTCTTGATTTATCAAGGTTTCCGGTTTCCTCTTTCTTGCTGCCTTAAATGTCAGATCATAGGTTTTTGACTTTGGCAGTTTAGAATTTCTATCTAATTAAATGAACACATTTATCAAGTGGGCCATGCTTTGTAGATCAGAGCTGAGCAGATCAGAGACTAGTCATTGCTTTCATTTTATTCTCTCATTGTTGATTACTCAAGTAAGATATCGATTAAGTTCATAAGAACAGAATAGTGTAACCCCTTGATGGCAATCGAAACAGATCTCCTTCCATGCATGTTGCACGTAGAGTCCTGGTTAAGTTGCTCTTACTGTTGCTGCTGGTAACTTCATGGTGTGAGGCGTATTTGTTAATTAAAGTGTATCTTGCAAGGTGTATCTTTTGTTAATCACTGAAATGGATGCAGCAGTGTTTTTATTAAGAATATTAGCATTATTAAAAAAAAAAATAGTTACAAAATTTTAGAGGCCACTAAAATGTAATTAATGTGGATCACGGACCACGGCTAACAAAAACACGATCTTTTTGTACTACGTCACGCGTGACGTTTCAAAAGGGAGACACTTCTTGGCCTACAGGTTTGTGAGATGATAAAAAATAATAACAGTAATAATAATATGGTGAGTATGTGCGTGTGCGAGGGGGTTGCACAAACTCCAGCCTGTCAGAGCATCGGGTGTGTGCCTTTCAAGGGAAGAAGAGTACCGCATTTCACTCCTGGGTGCGGTTTGTACAAGTAATTAATCTCTTACAATAATTGGATCTCTTAATTAGGGACCATAATCAGAAGCACATAATGTGGCGTGACCCCTAGTGAAAGATGGTGGTGATAGATGTACAAGTATGTACAACTAGCATGTCTTCTCTTGGAAAGTGTAAGAAAGTGCTTCTCTCCCCAGGCTTTCGTAGAAATGGCTTCCGAAGAAGCAGCTATCACAATGGTAAACTACTACAGCACTGCCACGCCACACCTTCGCAACCAGCCTGTCTTCATTCAGTATTCCAATCACAGAGAACTCAAGACAGACAACCTGCCCAACCAGGCTGTAAGTATTTTTTTCAGCTAACATAATAAACCACCAATGTTGTAACTGGGTGAATAAAATTAGCTGTACTGATCGATTAACCCATTATTCCTCATATTATGATTAATATTATGAGTCTCATTATTGTTGCTATACTGTAGTTGTTGATGCTGTTAGCGTAATTCTTAGTTGTGATTTTTCTTTCTTGCATTCTGTAATTACATTGCTTACTACGAGATATACAAATCAAATTTCCCACAGGCAGCTTTTGGGGGCTGGATAAAACTCCAGTGAATATTGGACCCCCTTCTGCTTGACAGCAACTAATAAAATTCACATAACTTAAGGCACCTTAGCCAGACAGCTCGACACACAAGCAAAAACACAAAGTTGCACAGTAAACATAAATCTTGTTCATCCATATCTGTAAACACTCAATCATGAACTCGGATTTAATAGACAAACAAAATATAAAAAAGTAACCGGTCTTCCATTCAGACATCCTGAAAACGTTGTTTTACCAAGGAAGGAAAGAATACTCTTATTTCATAGCAGTTTTATCCATTGTTTGAACTTTTTGAACACTTGTTTCCAATCCTTGTTTTACTTAGACATACTGCTTCACAGCACATCTGTGCTCTGAAACCCTCCTTTCGATGTATAAAAGATGTCTTTGATTCCAGCGAGCCCAGGTTGCCCTGCAGGCAGTGAATGCTATGCATTCAGGAAACATGACTCTGGCAGGCTCTTCATCTGCCAGCGAGGGTCACTTAATGCCTGGGCAGAGCCCTGTCCTGCGCATCATTGTTGAGAACCTCTTCTACCCTGTCTCTCTTGAAGTTCTGCACCAGGTAAGTGTGTCTCCTTTTTCCATTAAAATAGCATTGCACCCCCAGAGATACACATACAGTATCATAGTGGAGACTCAGAGGGCTGCATTGAGATATACATATTAATGTGCCAGCTTGCCCTTTTGTTAGCCTGTACAATGACTCTACTAGTCTTTTTATGGTACCTGATTTTCGTATTGTACTTCTGAGTTCGGAAGTAGTACAGTATGCAAGCCATTTTAAGTAACCATCAGATAAAATTATGATAACTTATTAGCGTCTGATTTTAAAGTACTAACGGACCACATTTGTCCCAAGAAAGACAAAAGTACAATGAGGTGGCCTAGATTAGTTTTCTACATTTGAGAAACAAGACCGTTTTTTTACCTGTTGATACAGTGTGGTTTACCTCTATATAGGGACTAACCAGCTATAAAACCAATAATGTGAAATCAATTAGACACTGCACAAGTCTCTAATAGTGTCTTGGTCAATTCTCATGTTCCGGCCAACAGATCTTCTCTAAGTTTGGGACAGTTCTCAAGATCATAACCTTCACAAAGAATAACCAGTTCCAGGCCTTGCTACAGTATGCTGATCCTGTGAATGCACATCACGCCAGACTGGTCAGTACAGCTTGATTTATCTTCTTCCTTTTAAAGCACATACTCTATTTAGGGACACAGTCTTTAGCTTAATTCTGCTGCTTGTGTTAGAGTAAGTAGTGGGATTTCTGAAAAATACAGTTATACTTCTAACTTTATAGTCTGTTTCAAAATCTCTTTTCAAAAGGTACCCTCTAGTGCACTGGGGTTTGGGATCTGTCCTCTGAATTACTGCAGAGAGAGAGATTAAAAAAAAAAAGAGAATCATAAGTGCTCTGGCTTTTCTGTTCTGTACCACATAATGGATCGTTATTGCTGTGTTACCTGTTTGACAGTGTGGGCAATAATTCTTACCATCCATCCTTATCAGTGCACTAGAGCGGCCATTTTGAAAAGAGCTTTGAAACAGACTTCAAAGTTGTAAGTGTACAAATTTGTCAGGATGTTAAAAAAGAAAAGAGGAATGACAGGTACATTATTTAAACAGTTGTAGCATCACGTGGGGACATGGAACACTTACCTTTTTTGGAACCTTGCTACTTACTCTTTAAACTGACGGAGCTTCTTTTGAGTAATTCAATCTATTTTAGAATCTGCTATTTAAAAAAAAAAAAGTAATTATTTCAAATATTCACACATAAAAGATAGTAATGATTTTTAAATGTATCCATTTATTTAAAAATGAGTAGCAGCGATGCAAAGTTTGTATGACAATACTATAAAAACAAACTCTCCACAACTAATCTTTGACTAACAGGCTTGTCCATATACCTGGAAAGCAGCAGGTTCATCTTGTTTTTGTATAAATTATGGTATGGATAGTAGTTCCTGTTCCAGGAGATACATCATGAGGCATACTGTAGAGGAGGTAAAGAGTCCCAGACAGAGCAGTCCTTTAAATGAAATGAGCACATACATACAGCACCGTGCTTTCTCTATTTCATGTCAAAACACACACGCACACACACACACGCACACACACACAAAGCCCCTAGCACACACAACAAATTAGAGGTGCCTTTGATAAATCTGTCAGGATAGTGGGAACCTAGTGATCATTATTTAGTCAAAAAATAAGTAATTGTTCCTTTCAGCTGTGGGTGTTATCCTTTGTGCTCTTGCCAAGTTATGTCAGCACCCTGCATAATTAAATTTTCTGAGAGAAAAATAAGTTTCTTCTACTGGATTTAAAGAAGGAATGAATGACGGTCGTGTGCATCATAAGTGACTGGTGGGAGCAGGATTCTCTTCCCAAAAGGTTGTAACACAGACAGGTTGCCAGTGCTTGGCTGTGTAACTGAATAGGCTGCAACACTTGCTGTAGTGCAGGCCTATTGCAGCAGGATTCACTGGACAAGTGGGCATTAGTTTGGCTATACCTTTACAACCTCTCCCAATGTGATTTTAAAGTTTGTATTGGCATTTTGTCAGTTATTCTGTATATTGTGGATGCAGGTCACAGTAATTTACTCCTAACAAGGTACAGGCACGTTTAATGTAGGTTGTTTTTGTTAGTTTGTTTTTTTCACAGGGATATGTATGTTGCTTGCACACCTTGTTTTTTTTAATTAAGATGTTTGAAATAGATGGTTTCATAAGAAATAAGATACTGCAGCATTCTGCTTTTAGTTTGTGTCTTAGAATGTTCTTCTACAGGAAGCAGCAGGAGGAGGAAAGAGAAAAAATAACTTCATAAAATCCATCATTTTACTGTAAATGTTATTTTTGGAAAATTAAACAAGAGATAATGTTGATCTTTTTCTTTTGATGTTTAAAATTTTTGAGAATTGTAGAACAGCAGCAAACCAAATCCAATGACATTGTGTGAAAAGTGATTTATTACAATATGAGTTTCAATAGGTACAAGGGGCTGTAGCTTGCAGTGTCCTTTATTTGTATCAGAGGTTCCATTGTCTGTGGCTTTGAGCTGAACTAGATATCCTAATGGGGTCCTTGTGTTCCTAAGGAAAACCAGGTAATGGATACTCCTCTTGTGTGGATGTGACGAACATGGAACGGTTTACTCATTTCAACAAGAGCCTGCAGCTGCTTTAACTCTTTCCTCCCACCAGGGGTTGCTGTGGAACCAAACAGCACCAGGACACAGAACTATTTTATAAACACTGGAAAGTTGTTTCTTCTAGAAATATTTTTGTAAAATAAAATTAAATGAAAAGAAAAAAAGAATAGGAGAGTATTTCACATTTGACTTTATTCATTTTAAACTTGTCTGCAATATTGTTTTTGTTGGCTTTTATTTGTAGTAATCAGTTGTACTGGTAGTTATCCCGTTTAGGATCTCTGAGATTGAGCTGAACAAGCGAAAAAGCTGCACCCATATCATGGTCTCAAACCTTCCACCCGCTTCACTGTTTTCAATAAATAACCATTAACATTGTGTTATTGTTTTGAAGTCTCCCCACTAATTTTTTTTTTCTGTTATAGATCATAATGTTACTTATGAATACTATTTTTATTTTGTCTAAAAAAATTAAAAAATAAATAAAAATTTTAAATGAGATTATAAAAACTGTAGGAACAGTTTTGCTTCAAAGTTAAAAAAAAAAATATATATATCATGATCTGTTCCTTGTTCTCTCTTGCTCGCTAGGCTTTGGATGGGCAGAATATCTACAACGCCTGCTGTACTCTGCGGGTCGAATTCTCCAAGCTGACTAGCCTTAATGTAAAATACAACAACGACAAAAGCAGAGACTTTACTCGGCTTGATCTTCCATCCGGCGACGGCCAGCCCATCATGGACCCTGCCATGGCAGCTGCTTTTGGTAAGGAAACATCCCTGCTTTGGTGTTTCTGTTTAGCTGAATTTCACAGCTAAACATATGTTTTTTGGGCAGCTTCATTTAATTAGTGTTCAATATCTGCGTCATTCAGGAATTACATCTGGATTCCAGCACAAATTACACAGAGCACCTGTTGCAACCATCACAACCACCTGTATTTAAAGGAAACGCTGGTCTGCAAATGCAGAAGACCTAAACTTTCAGTACCTTACTGGTCAAGTGCCCTTCCTGTTTGTTTACTGTTGAATATTCAGAATGCAAAAGGAATGACTTCTGTTGAGCTCCTCTGTTATGTTGAAGAGGACTGGGCTCCGGGCCTTGTGCAATACCATCCTTATTGATTATAAAAGCTGTCACAAAAGCCTATCTGGCAGGCTATATTTTGTGTAAGTGATAGTTTTTCACTCCATGCTTTAAAGGGAGGGGATAGTAATTATATATTTTCATGTTGCCAATTCTAGCCCACAGGGCCATTGTTTTCAGTTTTGAATGATATCAGTTCCCAACATGTGTGCCATTTTAAAAGAAAACCCTTCATCATAACCACTCAAGTAATGAATGAGGACAGAACTGATGCCCCTAATGGAATGATACATTTATTATTAGCCTCCATTTGTTATTACCGATCAGGGGATGCTAACGGATGAACCACTTTTTTGTCTCGGTCTCGTAAATCAGTTGTGTTCCCTAGTAAAAGAAGTGCTGCAGACACAGATAAGACACACAAGGGGGGGGATACTCAGTCCGGGAAGGAAGAGTGAATGGGCTGCTAAATGGAACAAAGCCTTCAGCCACCTCCGCCTTGTCATGTCCACAGTTATAAATTGCATGAGGTGCTGTCTTACACTTTACTGATCTACATTGTTTGTCAGTTATGAGTGGGTTGTACAAAAACAGGCATGCCAATTCATAACTGACAAAATTGTAAAAAAAAAAAAAAAAAAAAAAAGACCAATAGTCGACTCTGCAGTCATGACTGTGTGACGTTGTCACACGAATACAGTGTAATCCTCCGCACGCACACACACAGAGACACACACACGCACACACACACACACAGAGACACACGCACGCACACACGCACGTGCACACACAAACACACACACACACACACACACACACACACAGACACACACACACACACACACACACACACACACACACACACACACACACACACACACACACACACACACACACACACACACACACACACACACACACACACACACACACACACACACGCACACACACACACACACACACACACACACGCACACACACACACACACACACACACACACACACACACACACACACACACACACACACACACACACACACACACACACACACACACGCACACACACACACACACACACACACACACACACACACACACAGACACACACGCACGCACACACATGCACGTGCACAAACACACACACACACACACACGCACGCACACACACACAGAGACACACACACATGCACACACACGTACACACACACACACACACACACACACACACACACACACACACACACACACACACACACACACACACACAGACACACACACACACACACACACACAGACGCGCACGCACGCACACACACGCACAAGAAAGAAAGAAAGAAGGCAAGACGCTGCAAATGTAAACCTCTTGTATAGCCTATTATTAATGTTTGTATAGATGCATATTGTTAAGCACAACTAACCAAACTTTTAGCCTCATGTTATTATTATTAGTAGTAGCAGTAGTCGAAGTTATAGTCATATTTCCTTTCTGTAATTCATTTAAGATGTCCCAGGAACAACAGAGCTCTACCTCTTCTTCCACCACACAGAACTGGAATGAATTGTTAGCATCAATTGACATATTGTGCAATAAGTCATTTATGTTGTTAACCAACAACATAAATGTACCGTACTGTATTCATATAGGCCTCAGGGTTCTCCCCAGGAATTCTGTACAGCCGGATGGCAGAACATTATAGCCGGGAGTACTTTTAACAGAAAAATAAACTTGCCTTACCTTAAATAATACGACAAAGAATTTAATTAATGTGTTGTCTTTTGTTGACTATATCTGGTTGTGCTTTTTTATGTTCAACATTTTCTTTTTCATGACTGTTTTTTATTGTGGTAAATTACTGTGTTTATTTAGGCACTCTGCGATTTGACTGGGGAAGATAACGCAGGGTTATTGGAGTTACAAAAAAATAAATAAAAATAACGGAAAACTTTCACTTCTTTTTAGCTTAATTATTGAACCTATTGCTTCATTTAAATTGTTTTCTTTATGTTCATTTTTCAGGGCATTTTGTTAATGCATGCCTATTTTTATTTTTTTTGCTGTTCTACATTTTTTGAATATAACTGTTTATTTTATCCATTATTTTTTACACAACAGTACTCACACACGTTTGGTCACCATCATAACTGCTGCATGAAACCGCAGTGTAATAATCCAGCACCTCTGCACTTAAGCATTTGTATGTCAGCTGACAAGTGTTCAAGTGATCGCTGGCTTATTTTGACCCCCTGCATTCATTGTCACTATTTTTGCTTTGAAAGTAATTGGTTATTTTTTTAGCAGTCATTTTTAATGTTTTTTAACGAACCCTGGGCCTAAGGTTCATACTGTGTTTTTTTTTTTATTGTATTGTTTTATACACTCCCGTTTTCCCACATATTTGACATATGTTTATAGACTGCTTTAATTAAATACAACTTTTCGATGTACGTATATCTAGTAGTAAAGTAGTAAAACTTATAAGTTTTATTTTATATGTGTGTGTGTTGGAAAGGTAACTCATGCGTGATAATTCAGAATGTGTGCGATTAGAAGTTCATTCTTTTGTTAATTTTTTTTTAAATCTTCATGGCAACGCATGAAGCTCTCCTCACGATGTTCAGAGTCGTTCTTTTTCTAATTACTAGGCAGACACAGACATAAAAATGTCCCCTCCCCTAAATGACTATGAATTGAGTAATATGCATTGGTACGGACGACTTTCTTCCTAAATCAGAACAGCATGACAGTGCATTTCCTGAAAAATATGGCAAAAACTTTGTGAGGGAAAACTGTCAAACAGGATTCAAGGTCGGCTTTCTTGATACCATACCATACAGGCCAGATTTGTGGAGTGCTTGGGATATTGTTGTCACATGCACATTTTGACCAATCTTGGCCATAAAAGCCGGTAGCTCTTGCAAACTTGTCGTTGGCCTCTTGGTAGCCTCTCCTGATCAGTTTCCTTCTTGCTCGGTTATCCAGTTTGGAGGGACAGCCTGATCTAGGCAGGGTCTTAGTGGTGCCATACACATTCCACTTCTTAATAACTGTCCGGGCTAAAAGGCAACATAAGGTGAGCATTTTGAAAAGGGGTGTAGACTTTCTATAGGCACTGTAAATGGCCTGTACTTTTAGTTATAGCAAGTATGTGACAGTAGTTTTTAGTACTTCCTTATTTAAGTGCCTTGATCTTTTAAGTAAAAAAAAATAATAATTATGCTTCCGCTTCGAGTCTTACTTAAATCAAATCAGTCATTCGCCACAGCAACAGGCTGCTGTCGCTATGGATACTTTATAGAAAGTGGTTACCAAAACTGTACCATGTTGCCTCAAGATAACAGAAGTTAGAATCTCAATGAAAGTGAAGGCAGAGAGATTCCACTTGTCATGTAATCAATAATTTTAGTTCTTTGTTTGTCTGACAGGTGCACCAGGAATTATCTCTTCACCCTATGCAGGGGCGGCTGGATTCGCCCCAGCCATGGGTTTCCCACAGGCTGCAGGTAAGTTTCTCTTAACAGTGCATGCTGGTTTCCAAAGAGGCATACTGTCAACACTGAGAGGTGGTTAGTTGGATGTTAAGCCTACAGATAGGGTAATTCTTTGTAGGAGTTTGCAAAGTCCTATTGCAGTCACATGAATAGAAACTTAGTTTGTCAATTGAAGACATCTTAATGCAATCACAAGTTATTTGTCTTCTATATACAGCCTAAAATACCAGCCACACACTATACTGTATATGTCTATACTATTTGGATATGTATTTGTACAAGTGAAATGTTCTAAATATGTCACTGATTGGTTTGGCATTGAAGGCAATATGTTCTTAAATGTTCTTGATATTTTCTTACTAGGCACCTTGCTGTGGGTCATGATTGGGTTAGACAACATGTGAACATTGTGTTGAAATTGTAATATTTTAATAATTACTGGGAATTGTATGGTCCTTGTACTCCAATAGGTGGCCCATGGTCCAAATGTGGACCACCACAATGTCCTTATGCGAGTGATTACAAAGTTGACACCTTCAGTATAAATATAAATATTTTGCATGGCTTGCTCACACTACCACTGCAATAATGGTCAGTGATGTAACCTGGAATAATATAAAAACATTTTGAAGTAAATGTTCATTGACATAGATACTGAGGTAACCCTCCCTGATCAATCTCCATGGTTACCACTTCAAGTATATTGAATGAATAAATTTTAAATTACTCTCAAACTGCCTCATTGTGATTGGAAGTGTAATTTGCTGTTTATAATTGCAATTCCCTAAAGGGACATTACAATTAAAAAAAAAATAATAATAATGCGGCTAAGATAATTTCATCTTGGCATTACACATTCTTCTCTTACTGAAATGAAATAAACCCATTCTACACAACTAAACCAGTTAATATCAACTCCTTCATTTTATGTAAGATGTTATGTAACTCTTCTGTAACTGTATTGGGTAACTTTGTAATGCATGGTAGTATGCAAGCTTCCTGTCACCAAGGATACAATTTTAATTAAGAAGTTTTTCTGCTGAAGAAGTGTAGCATTAAAATAACACCGTTGAATAAGAGGCCCCTGAGTTGTTGTGTTTTTTTTTTAATATTATTTTTTTAAATTTTAACAGTGAAGGATACACACAGCTCATTGTTTTGCAGTAATCAAACAGTAAAACCCTGAGTTTTATGGTCAGTCACCAGCTCTTGCCTACCAGTAAAGAAAGCAACGAGAGGCACTAGTATTCTTCTCTTTGGTGGCGACCGGATAATTCAAGTTTCACTGTATGAGGGGACAGGATGGTTTGCAATGAAATGTTTGGTTTTATTAAGATATTCCGTCAGTGCACCAAAGCAGTGAACTGTTCCATTTACATAATGAATTCCCAACCCAATGTCAAATGATCTTCTACTGACCGAAGGTTGCCTGCATGATGGAAAATGCTCTGTTGACATAAAGCCACTGCCACCTAAACCTCTGAATATTCTTAATTTGTTTTGTGTTAACAAATAAAAACATAATTATGTAAAACATTACTGCCCAAGTGATTTCATAACATTCACATTTTTTAAATAAAAATGAAAACCATACAGCGATATAAATGATTCCCTATTTTTGTACAAAGACATACCAGACGTTTCGGGGCATAACTGGCTGGCCCCCTCATCGGTGTGGTTGTACAGAACAAACTTGGTGACATCACCCGTTTATACTGGAGGATGTCTCCCACACCATCAGTGTAGAAAGCCAGGATGCAGCCACCTATTATGTGCTTCAGGTAAACTCCAAGTTCAGTAGAACTGCTTTTTGTTTTTGGACTCGAAACGGGGAAAAAAAGTAAATATTACAAAAATAAATAAAATAAATCCCTTTTATTAAAATTGTACACAAAAGCAAACCAAAAAATAAAAGAAGAGTTGGGTTTTGGAGCCAGGTGTTTTAACTGTACCCTTTGTATTTTTTTTTTTTTTTTTTTTTTTTTTTTTTTATCTTTGGCAAACTCCCTAGCTGCTTTATAATTTGATTACCTTTGCCACTGCTCGCATTGTGTTTGTGCTATGCACATTAACAGTACGTCAATAATTTCAGGCAACAGCAACACTGAAACACACTGGGGTCTATTCAGTTGATTCAGGTGGTAGACCATCTAATTATCACCACTGTTTTTAAATAATATTGTTTTTGTTATCATAAGGTTATGAACACAGACATAGCTCAGTACTGTCCATGCTCTGTGAAATAGTTTTCAAAATTCAAATTACAAAAAAAAACAATGCTTTTTATTTTCTTATTGTGATTTATT
This sequence comes from Polyodon spathula, assembly GCF_017654505.1. Classification (NCBI taxonomy): domain Eukaryota; kingdom Metazoa; phylum Chordata; class Actinopteri; order Acipenseriformes; family Polyodontidae; genus Polyodon; species Polyodon spathula. The sequence goes on from NC_054534.1 coordinate 16,175,360, forward strand.
TTGTTATGTACATTACATAGCTAAGGAATATTTGGGGGCATTACATGAAAGGAGTTATGCTGTATTAAGATAGCAGTTGCAGCAAGAACTAGACCCCCTCCCAGACCTCCTGGAGATGTGTACCCATGCTTGCTGCAGGTTTGGATGGCCTTGTTCTTTCTATTACAGGTCTCTCAATGCAGACAGTCCCTGGAGCTCTGGGCCATCTTACTATCCCAGCCTCTGCGGTTGCTGGCCGCATGGCTATGCACAGCTTAGCCCATACAGCAATGCATTCGGTCCTGCTTGTCTCCAATCTCAACCCAGATGTAAGTCACCTTATTTCCCTACATTTAGTATTCTGCTTCAACACAGGCTTGTCTGATGTCTAAGGAGCATTGACATCAACCTCTCTGTTAGTCTGGTCCCTACAATGTACTCTGCTGGCCAGACAGGGACAGATAGCTTGCCGACAACCACTCTCAAGCTAAGAGGCAAGTGATTTCTTCAGTTCTCTTGAGAAGTTGTGTGGAATTTCTGTGTGGGAGTGGAGTTAAACTTTTTAAATTGGGGGGAGAGAGACGGGGGTAAATTAGTTATAAAAATATAAATAAATACAAAAGGGTAATTTTACAAAGCTAATCACTGTTTTCAAAAGGTTAAACACCCTTGTCAGTTATGAAATGTAAACTAACCTAACTACAGAAAAGGACTTTAATGAAATGCCTCGTGTTTATTTTTTATTCTAATTAACAGCTGTTTTTTTTATTATTGTTATTTGAATATTACCCCAATATTTTACTAAACAAAATGTACATGTTTGTGAGAGGTTTAAGACCTATGTGAGAGGTTATCCCAATTGTGTAGGTGTCTTTAAAAGTACCATTATGAAACAATTTGATACTGCCACCAAAGGTGTGGATTCTCAACCCCTTCACCAGAAGGAATATCTGTATGTAGAAATTGTTCAACATATCATTCGTTCTTATGTTAGTGTTTGTAAAGTGTTATAATGCTATGCAAACCTAAGCAAAGTGCATCAGCCCAAAACAATCTATGGTGCCTTTAAACACATGGGTCAAGATTTAATTGTCAATCATTCTGCCAAATGTATTTGTCAAATTCAGGGAATGACGAGTCTTTTATTCTATCCTGCAGAGTATATCGCCCCAGGGTCTTTTCATCTTGTTTGGTAAGTTGCCTAACATTTTTATATCAGGGTGTCGCTTGATATTCTAATGTTTCAGATACATCAACAGCTTGTTTTTCTTACAAGATCCAAGTTGAAGTGTTTCCACATAGTGAGTAGCCATCATTTGTGGCATTTGTAACATAATATGCAGCACAAAAAAACGTCAGTGCATCAGTTGTTTCCTTGTTGCTGACAATTTTAGATCCAAAACTTAATTTCTAATTTTAACAATAACTTTTGTCCACACTTTAGAGGTGTTATGTTGATGCATTCATTAGAAGGCGGAGGTCGCCTTTAAAAGAAATAGTTTCGTAATGTCAGGTTCCTCACGTGCAGTGAGCTAAATATTTCTTTTTTAAATGCTGTCAGTTATCTTTATTTCTATCTCTAGGTGTCTATGGGGATGTTCACCGAGTAAAGATCCTGTTTAACAAAAAAGAAAATTCCTTAATACAGATGGCAGATCCAACTCAAGCACAGCTGGGTAGGTGAAACCCTTATTTCTATCCCAAAATACAGAAAACTGATTTATGTGGTTATTAATGCAATTCAAATATGAAATACTGGTATGTGCCCTCTCTTGGTGTGTGTGATTTTTTTTGCCGTATGTGTTGAAATGCCATCAGAGAAGGCACTCATAATTACTACATCATGTTGACGAATATATACCAGTCTTGATCATAGTTTTATCAGTATCAGTTTTGAACAGTTATATAGATCTGACGGTTTTAAAATCTGCCACATTGCCTCTGTGTCACTTCTGGTTGTAGGAAGTTGTTTGCAGTTCAGGAGAGACGGCTATTGCCAGTTTAAAGAAAATTAAGAAACTAATAAAACTTTAAAAGCAAACAGATTCCCCTCACCCTAAAAAGGAGTGTTGAGGAGTTTGTGCTGCCTTACAGCACAGACAGGAGTTTAAAATAACTACACAGCTTTAAAAAAAAAAATGATCATAACATTATTAAATTAATGCAGCTTCCGCGATGGAAACAATCAGCCTTTTGGTGCGTTAAGAGAGGCGGGCTGTGTGTGTGTGTCAGTCAGCGCCATGTAGCAGTGACGTTTCAATACACCAGTCGAGAAAGCTTTTGTATGTCTTTATATGATGGAGCGCACGCTTGCAGATATTGGCAGCGTGTAGCTTTTAAATGCATTTGAGTTAAACAAAGCAATCTTCATAAACACAGTGCTTATCAGCCGTTTGTTTAAAATAGCCGAAACAATATTCAAACTGAGCTGCTTATCGGCTGTTGGCAGCATCGAGAAAGAGCGCAAAATACCGTGACAGAGTTATTAAGAAAGCAGAACCAGGGAGGCAGGGACTTCTAGAGTTAAGAAAGAAGCCATCAGTTTCAGGTTACTGTACATTTACCATTTGTTTTTTTTTGTTTTTTTTTCGCTTTGTGTGGAGATGGCTTATAGCAACACTGTGTATTTGTAGCCTAATTAATCTCATTTACGTTTGCTTTTAACGCAAAAAATGTCCCCATGTTTAAGCAGTTTGCGTGTTGTTTTTGTTCACTAACCTATTATGGATACCTATATTTTTACTATAGAAGTTCTATAGATGTTCACAAATCCAACTTTTTCACATATCCGCCTATACCCCAGTCCACAGAGGGTCGGTTTTGAAAGCTAGTGGCCAAATGGCCACCAGCATTCACAGTGATTTGTCCCATCCTGTGTCCATCACAGTTTGGTCATTAAAATATGTCTCCTTTTGAGGTTCTGGTACTGTTTACATTTGCTTGTAGTTTATAGTCTTAAAACACATGGTAAAACTGATATGGTGAATCTTTGCAGAATTTCAATACTTCGCATTCACTCCATAGTTCTCATTTTACCAAAACGCAAACCTTATGGGAAATACTTTTTGTTTGTTTATTTGTAGCAGTGACCTTAATGATAAATTTGGTTATTTTGTACCAGCACATTTTTTTACTAGTGTTTTTTTTTTTTAGTTGATCACATTGTCATGCACATGTGTCCTCTTTTTTTGTCATTTTAGCAATGAGCCACCTCAATGGGCAACGTCTCCACGGTAAAGTCATCCGCGTGACCATCTCTAAGCACCAGATGGTGCAGCTTCCCCGTGAGGGGCAAGAGGACCAGGGACTGACCAAGGACTTTAGCAACAGTCCGCTCCACCGCTTTAAGAAGCCAGGCTCGAAGAACTTCCAGAACATCTTCCCTCCCTCCGCCACCCTGCATCTCTCCAACATTCCGTAAGTGCCCCTGTGGAAAAAACACTGTAAATGTCTGAGTTCAAAAGATTCATGATGTACAAGCAACACTTCATATGAGCTGATGGTTTTAACTAGTTCAGCACTGGAGACCTGTGTACAGGTCTAGTAAAAACAATGGCACTCAAATTGCAGACCACTGTTGTAGTACAGGAAAGACAGCACCACGAGTAAATTAATTGTGTGTGCTGTATGTGTGTATATGTGTATGCCCATTTTTATTTATTTTTCAATAGAAAAATATTTTTTAAAAATAATTTATGACCTGCTGTCTCTGCAACAGTGTTTGTTTCCCAGAGTGGGGGAGCTTTTCCAGAAGCTACTGTTAACAAACTGAACTGGCTTGCTTTCTTGTAAAGGACGTTTACAGAAGGCTAAACATTGGAATGTGGAAGCAGGCACCAATGAGTTGTATTTAGTCTAAAATGGAAACTAATTGTGGAAAGCTGAAGCTTTTAAAATAGCTGATGGTAAAGAATGGGACATTTCAGAATGAACTGTGTAGTAGGGATGGAGATTTAGATTTAAAATATAAGGCAACAAGTACCTAGATTACAGAATAATCATAGTAATTAGATGCAGACTAAAATGCACTGAACCACAGATGATTAAAGTAAAAAGGGAAATTAAAGTACAGGGAATATGCAATTCCTTAGTCACAAGATAATTCAGTATACAATATACCTACCCCAATGGAAATTTATAATTGACATTTCTCGAAAACAAAGTATTTTAGGAAAAATCTTTTGTAACAAAAGTTTTGCTTTTGTTACAAAAGGAAAAAAAAGGGAAAAAAGTTACAAGAAATAGTCTACAATTATTTATTTCAGCAATCTTTTTTGCAAAAATGCTAATTCAAAAGTATGCATACCCTTTGATGCTCTGATAGTATTGTCTACAAGGTTCTAGAAATTTCAATATGATAATGCAGAATCTAATTCTAGAAAAGTTCTAGAAAACATTCTTAGAGAGTATAAAAGGGTTAGGCGTAGGATGATTGCTGTCATTACCAATAAGTCAATATGGGAAAAAGTAAAGAGCTATCTGAAGGCCTTAGGCAGAAAATTATTTATTTTAATAAAGCTGGAGCAGGATACGAGAAGATTTCCAAGCATTTGAGTATCCATTTTCAACTATTGTTTCTATTATCAAGAAGTACAAGACTGCTGGTTCTGTCACAATGCTCCCTCCATCTGGAAGAAAGAAGGATCTTGGGTATGAGTTGAAGGCTGTGCACAAGAGAGGTCCTTGGAATTTAAATGAACTGGAACAATTTTGCGTTGAAGAATGGTCAGAAATCACTAAAGAATCATGCCAAAAGCTCATTCACAAATATCCTGGTCATTTAATTTATTTTTGTATTATTTCTAAAGGTTAAAATTATTTCCAAACTAGCTATTCATTTCATTTTCCGTGTCAGGGTATGAATACTTTTGAATTAGCATTTTTAAATTGCTGAAATAAATAATTGTAATTGTCTCACACAAAAGCGTTTTTGCAAAAAGGAGATTTTAAAAGAATTTTCTTTGAGAAATGTCTAGAAATTATATTTTCGGGCAGGGAAAGGTAACCCATACTTTTGCTGAAAACAATGTAGGGGGTACTGTATAGAAAGGTCCATTAATTACATACGACTATGCTTATTCAAAAGACTGCCAGAAATGTTTAATTCAAAAAACTTTTTTTTTTTTTTTTTGTATCTGGGAATAAATGAGACGAAGAAATAGAATAGGCTAGTATACACATTTAATAATTAAGATTACCAAAAGTAAATGTTAATGCTGTAGTTATAAAGGAAAAAAAGAATACATAACCAGCATTATACTTTTATTATTTTGACTCCAGTATACTTCAGACTTATTAAGTAGGTATCTGGCTACCAGAAATATAGAGAAGAAACTGGACCTGATGTGTTGCATCCTCGTTTAAAGAATTTGAAGTTGGATTACATTCTTTCCTCTGTCAGATAAAAAATAAGTTAAATGGCAGTTTTTGACAACAGTGTTTGAATTATTTTTGTGTTTTTCAAAAACAGACCATCAATTGCAGATGATGACCTGAAAAACCTCTTTGCCAGCACTGGATGCACAGTGAAAGCGTTTAAATTCTTCCAGTAAGTTTGATTGTCCATTCCCATACACAGTTCCCTTCTACAATACTCAGAATAGTGTTCCAATTAATTATGAACAAGTTTGAACCGTTTACGGTTAAAGTGATACAACTCTGAAATTATTTGTTGGGTTAGTATCATGGTATTTAAAAGAATACAGTATTTTGAGCACGGTATAATTGCTCTATGGACCCTTCCAGTAGGTGGAGTTTTGAGAGGAAAAAAAAAAAAAACAGTGGTCAGTATCTAGCATTTTCCTACTGTATGAATGTGAAGGATCTAAAGTTTAACCTTTCTACAGGAAAGACCGGAAGATGGCCTTAATCCAGCTAGGTTCTGTGGAAGAAGCCATCCAGGCCCTCATTGACCTCCACAATCACGACCTGGGAGAGAACCACCACCTCAGAGTCTCTTTCTCCAAATCTACAATCTAACATCTTACTTTGGATTTCCTTATAAGACTGAACCGTTTTTAGAAAAAAATAAATATATATATATAAAAAAATAAAATACGTGAATGAACGAATTTACAAATAAATAAAAATAAATAAAACGTTTGTAAAAGAAAGCCTTCAGACAAAGACTGAAGCATTTAACAACCAGCTCTGCCTCCGAGACGACAATGAACCCTCGAACGTGTGACGGTCAAGACACAAACGGAGTGTGTGATCAGGGATTGTTCGCCAGGCAAGACTTCGATGTTCCGCTACAATTCCTCCTACCCAAATGACCTTCACCACAATACTGTTCTTGGTTTGGGCAAGCAGCCTTAAACGCCTGAGCTCAAGTACTGTGCAAAGAGACAGCATCCTTTTTACTTACAGGTATCGGTTTCAACTGAAAAAATCTAGAATGGTTTTTAAAACACGGGACTAACCAGGTTGTAGAACTCAAACCTGCACAACATGCTTCATTTTAAAATGAAACAATGGATTCCTACGCATATGGCTGCAGTTATGAATGTGTACCTAAAGTAATAGGTAATCTGTGAATTGCAAATGCTAGAATGACGATTAAACTTTGAATGTTGTATTGTTTTCTAAGAGGAATTCTAACCATTGACGGCTATTTTTTTCCCCCATTTTAAAGCACAAAATGTTTATCTTCAGTTTGCCTTTCAGAATAAAGTCTTACAGAAAACAACCACTTAAATCCAAGACAAGTTTGATATGTATAACTGGTAGTGAGCATCCTTTAAGTGTGCTGCCTTCTCTGAGCCAAGGCATAAAGCTGAAGTTCTTGTGCTCAACCTGTATGTGATGTAGTTTGTCAGTCATTTACTTTAGCGGCCCTTTAATTACATATACACATTTTAACTAAATTTTTCCTAAAGTAACTTCCCTTTTCAGCTTTCAGAAACGGTTTTAGTAGTGGTAGTTGCACTAAATTATTCAATATTTAATTGTTATACTTCACACTTCTATAACTGCCTTGCATTCTTGTAGGACATCAAGAATATTGCCTCAATCATTCAACCCTACCGCCTTTAGACCAAAAATGATCTTGGCTGTTTTAAATCTCTCCAACACTGGGGCGGATGAACAGAGGAAGGTTTGCCCACGCCTCTGGCAGATTAGGATAAATCCTAGAGTTGAAATGTAAATAGCGGGGGTGTTAATTGGTAAGCTTAATGAGTAGACTGCCATGTTAACAAGTTGGTGGCAAGCTCACTCCAGCCTTAATGTTTCAAGGGTATTTGTCTGGATCTTTTTTTTTTTTTTTTTAGCAACATAAAGGCAGGATGGTTGTGAATGGAGACCTGTAACCACATATAATGTTGTGCTGATTTGATCCCCAAAAGAAACGCTAGGTAACAGCTGGCAAGGCAAGGCCAGGGAAGCTGTCTCTTTTTATAGACAATGTTTTCTTAGACTAAAGAAGAGAAAAAAACAAACAAGTTTACAGTCGTAAGGAAAACAAAAAGAATCAGGTCTAATATATCTTAAGGATTGTCAGATTTTTAAAAAGAAGTTACTTATTTTTGGTAATTTGTTCTTTTTTATTTTTAAAATAAAAATAAACAAATCTGAAACCTCATGGGGGGTTTTGTACCACTATATAATCAATCTCAAGAAACCACGAAAAAAATCATATTTACTGTGTATTTACTTAATTTCATATCTTGTGCCTTACTATGTGCTTGTAATCAATAGGTTTAGAGATTTTACCGAAGAATATCTTAAAATTGTGGGATTGGTGAGAGGGTTGTCAGCTTGTTTTTCTTTTCTAGAATTGTTTTCTTCTGTTGTCCATGTAGGTTTTTAGATGTGTATTTTTTTTTTTTGGAGGGGGGCGGGGGCGGGGTCTATACTAAATGGTCTTAATTGGAAAAAAAAAGTGTTTATTTTTGTTGGTGCTTTGAGTACACAGACAAGCAAACAAAGCAGAATTCAAATGTAAGTGTGTTCTATAGGCTTCATATATCCCTCTGCTGCCATTTAAGGGAGAGAGACATGTTGGATGTTACCTACCTTAAAACAGTAACACGTTCTAAAAATGATGGTTTTCACGTAGGCTTTTGTGTATATTACCACAGTGTCCAATTGTAAACTACACTATGAACTTCAATGAAGTGCATATACATTTTAAGAACATTTCATAAAAGCACTATGGCATTGTAACCAAGACAACCTCACGCTCAGGTGGCATCATAAGGCACAAAATGTAGCTGTGTTTTTTGTTTTGTTTTTCTCATGGCTGTATACCCCCTGAAGTGCCTTATTGCTATTATAAAACACCGATATGCACTTCAGTGCAGTTGGTAGTGGAGTGCATTCCAGGGCCTTGAACAGCAAAGGCAATGAACAGACATGTGTAGCTTTGAATAAATGAAGAGCTGTTGTGTTAATTGAAGAACTTCTACACAAAGTAAATCTGAGGTATTCAATACTAGAAATGGACAAGATTACACTTCAGTCAGTTTTCATTCCGTTAGGTATACATTGGTTCTCCACTGCAACTGTTGGGCTCGGTAGGTATCCTTTCCGCATCTCCCTCACTTTAAATGGTATTCGTCATACCTGACGGTTCCCAATGTCATCTGTAATGACAATCATTTCCTTCCTGGGTGGTACATCATATCGCATTTACTGTTTACAACAGTTTACTTCTAGGCTGTTTTTCTTTAAAGGCTACTTAGTGCTGAAAGAGTAAAATCCAAAAAGAAAAATAGTGTTAGGATTATATTTCAAACAGTCCCAGAAATGCCAGTACTAAAAGGAAACGAGTTAACAGGAAAACAAAAGTGGTAGTTAGTTAAAACAAAAGAAAAAAAGCTTTATTTTACAGATTTTTAAACATCTTTTCTGTTTTTTGTTTTTTTTGTTTTGTTTTTTGGGTTTTTTTGGTTTTTGGGGGGGGGGGGGGGGGGGGGGGGGGGGGTTAAATCGCATAAGGTAACTATTAATGTTACTAATTTTATTTATAGGTTTGGAATGATTAGCCGTTTTCCTGCCTGGGGAAAAAATGTAATGCAATGCAAAATGGCTTGTTGGTGTGTGTTGTACTGATTGTGCAGTTCAGAAAATAAATTGGTTTTGCCAGATTCCAATGATACAGCTTTAATATAGTAATTGATCTATTTATTTCACAGTAGATTTGGTAAGACATTTATGCTACATTAAATGCTGCTAACTTAAAATGGATCAACATCAACGAGACACCCCCCCCACACACACACACGCACACACACGCACACACACACACACACACACACACATATATATATAATATAATCTCTTGTATACTTTCTTGAAGCCTATAGTATCCACTCATATTATATTGTTCCTAGACTTCTGCTGTTTCGAGTGAGTCTAGCAGGCTGAAATGGCCCATCTGTGTGCCTTGGGTTTGTAATATGTTATTTACTGTATCTTGTATGTTATTCATTTAAGGGTGTTTGTTGCCTGTTTGACTTGTAGTGTGAAAAAAAATCCTATTTTGTCTTTGTTTGTGTAATTGGATTTTAAGATTGCTGTCTTTATCTCACAAAATGTAACTCTTCTGCATAGGTCCTCTGGAGTTTTTCTGGAGCCAGAGAATCTCTCAACAGTTTTATCATAACCCTGGGAAAGCAAGTTAGATAAGATAAGATGTTCTGTTTTTAACAGGAGAAATTGGCAGACTATAAAATGAAACAAAGAAACAAACAATGTCCTACTGTTGCTCGAACAACATGTTCAAGTTGTGCACATTTATTTATGGTAAACTTCTTTAGGAATTTTTGTCGTACAAGACTTTTTTTTTTTTTTTTTCTCCTGCTTAGTTGTGCTAGTAGGAAGTTTCAGATCACGTCTTAAACTAAGCTTGGCCTATGTGGCTCAATGGTTATTTTTTAATAAAATATATTAGAAGAACGGCCTGTTTTATTTCAGGGTTTTATATTGAAGAAAGGAAGGAAAAAAAGAAAAACCTAACAGGACCAAAGTTTATGTGCCTTTCTGTAGTCGTCTTAGTAACTTGTTTCCTCCTTGCTTTCAAGTACAAACAATACTAATGATTTTAAATGTAAAGGTTAAGCTTTTTTAAGCAGTTTATCCCTTGAAAAATGTAGCTGCTTTTGCATTTAATTAGATTGGTTAATGGAATTTGTGGTTTACACAACTTGTGAGTGTACCAGCCTCCTAGAAAGCCAAAGTACTTTTTGTACTGTAGCACACAGATTGAATTGGAACTCCCCTCTTTTTGACATGAATTATGCAATTCAAAGCTTCAAATATGAATCTATCAATATTAGTAAATGGCGATTGAGAAGGCCCAGTATGACAGTTATGATAAGATATTACTTTTACACAACGTGTATTCCCCAACACCCTTTCTCAATTGGAATTGGTTATGCTGCACTCCTGAATGTACCGGTAAATGCAGGCCTATCTTCAGTGAATTAATCATGTTGTGTTGTGGATATATACTGCTTATGTGATGCAGTCTTTTTCTAATAAAATGGCACCTGATTTCGACCATTCATATGTTGTTCCAAACTGCAATGTTAGGAATTTCAACTGTTCCCCACTTCTGATGGTAGAGGCAAAGGTTAACTAGACAGACACCACTGGCATTAAACAACAATAACAATGCCAACAAAAAGTGAAGATGTTTTCCTCAATTCTTTAATTACTTGGTTTGTTATTTGAACTGCCTCCGTTTGTAAGAGTGTTCTGCTAATAAGAAAAAAAAATGCTGTAAATATTTGTAACAACATTTTTTTTTTTTTTTACCTGGCAAAAAAATAAGTTTTTGGGAAAAAGATGGGGGGGGGGATATGAACTGGTTTTTATATTAAAAATTAAAAGAAAACATCAATTGTCTTGTATATTTTGATAAGGCAACAGTATCCGCTTTCATTTGTAAAGCAGTTTATGTGACATTGAGGGGAGTTGTTATTTAAAAGAAAACAAGAAGATGAATTATTAAAGAAACATTTTCTAATTGTGCAGTGCATATTTGAGTGGCGTTTCTGTATTTTGTAAGATCCATTTCTTTACATTTTTGTATATTACCTACTAATATTATTACTACTGCTACTTAAACTTTTTGATTTTATTTTATTTTTGGTTTTGCTTTTTTTTCCCTAACCGATTTTAATTGTAGCATGCCTTTAATAAATGTCATTACATCTGTACTTTCTTCAGTTTTCCTGTGTCCTCGTCTTTTTATCTTGGGTTCCCTTGTCTGGTAATCTCTGGGGTTCCCTTGTCTGGTAATCTCTGTGTCTCCTCTTTCTAGCTGTTTGTTCCTACCTACACCTTGTTTTTAACCTTCCTAATTTGGAAATCACTCACAGCTGTTTGAAGTATTATACCATACAGGACTATATCTCAAGGCATAATTCAACAGCAAGCTTCTTTACCTAGTTTACTATGTTCTCTGTCATCCACAGTCTTTCACATGCCCTTTACCCACCGTTCATTAAGGCAGCTTACTCTCATGAAAGTCTGATCATAACCGGAATGCAAGAGGAACCCTCTTATAACCGTATAAACAAAAACCATACAGCACATATAACCTCTTGCAGACTTTTTGAACATCATTATGTGCGTAGATTTTTCATCGGTTGTTACTGTTTTCTAAAATGAAGGAGTTGATTTCTTTGGGTCTCAGTCATTGATAGTTCAAAGGGGAATGCTATCCAATGAACATAAATCTTTCACAAGAAGATAAAGATTTTGTGAGTCGCAACTTCTTACTAAAACTAAATCTGAACACTTAATAAATATTTAAATATGTTTTTATTATCGTTTTAAACAAACACTGCTAAGATTTTTTTTCTTCTATGAATAGTATGATTTTTGTGTTTGAGATGAACATGCAAATTAATGACTACAGGGAATAGTGATATTCCATGAAATACAAATGCAGTCATGTTCTGTTATTACTCTATAGAAAGTGTGCGTGTGTGTGTGTGTATATATATATATATATATATATATATATATATATATATATATATAGAGAGAGAGAGAGAGCGCGCTCTGGAAAAAATTAAGAGACCACTGCAAAATTATCAGTTTCTCTGGTTTTATTATTTATAGGTATGTGTTTGGGTAAAATGAACATTTTTGTTTTATTCTATAAACTGCTAACAACATTTCTCCCAAATTCCAAATAAAACTATTGTCATTTAGAGCATTTATTTGCAGAAAATGACAACTGGTCAAAATAACAAAAAAGATGCAGTGTTGTCAGACCTCGAATAATGAAAAGAAAATAAGTTCATATTCATTTTTAAACAACACAATACTAATGTCTTAACTTAGGAAGAGTTCAGAAATCAATATTTGGTGGAATAACCCTGATTTTCTTGGCATCTTGGCATGCTCTCCACCAGTCTTTTACATTGATGTTGAGTGACTTTATGCCACTCCTGGCGCACAAATTCAAGCAGCTCGGCTTTGTTTGATGGCTTGTGACCATCCGTCTTCCTCTTGATCACATTCCAGAGGTTTTCAATGGGGTTCAAGTCTGGAGATTGGGCTTGCCATGACAGGGTCTTGATCTGGTGGTCCTCCATCCACACCTTGATTGACCTGGATGTGTAGCATGGAGCATTGTCCTGCTGGAAAAACCAATCCTCTTGGGGAACATTGTCAGAGCAGAAGGAAGCAAGTTTTCTTCCAGGACAACCTTGTACTGTAAATCTTGTCAATGTCAATGAAATGGTCACCCAAAGCAAGGGGATTTCAGTCTGAAACCCAAGTCAGTTACAATACTGAAATGTGTATAACACTGTGTTAGAACACTAAGTATAAAAGTGTCCTTGTTAGATGTTTTCTGAGTTAACTAGCATGTTACCTAATTGACCTTTTGTCACCAATTATTGCTAACAGGTGAGGGTCCATGATTACTATAAATATAGGTAGCATCGGCACGTTTGTCATTCCTGAATGTAAGGGAGCAGAAAATGGCAAAATACAAAAAAAAGTCTGTAATTACTTTAAGAAATGAAGATCAATCTTAAAGACAAATCGCAAGAACTTTGCAAGCGTCTGTAACTGCTGTGGCCAAGACCATCAAACTATTTTAACAAACTGGCACTCATGAGGACTGATCAAGGTCAGACAGGCCAACGATGACCTCAGAATCAGAGAACAAATTAATTCGAGTCACAAATCTGCGAAATCGGCGATTAACTGCCCCTGAAATACAAGCTCAGCTAAATGCTACTAGAAGTACAAATGTTTCAACATCAGCTATTCAGAGATTGCGTGAAGCTGGCCTAACAGGAAGAATTGCTGCAAAGAAACCATTGTTAAGAGTGCAGAATAAGAGGAAGAGACTTGTCTGGGCCAAAAAACACATAAACTGGACGTTTGAGGAGTGGAAGTTGGTCTTATGGAACGATGAGTCAAAATTTGAAATATTTGGATCCGACCGGCGAGTATTTGTAAGACGCAGAGAGGGTGAGCGCATGATGCTTTCAGTTTGGTCTACTGCCAAGACTGTTGTGGCCACTGATTGTGTACAAGGTTTCCTTGACAACAGTTGAGAAGCTGGAAGCTTTAAACAGTTCATATATCAGAAAATGGTTGGGAGTTCCACGCTGCCTCAGCAGAAATGGTTGGGAGTTCCACGCTGCCTCATCAGAGTGGGACTTTATGGTAAAGGAAGACCTATCCCAACAGACTCTGTAATTGCTGCCAAAGGTGCTTCCACCAAGTATTAACTCAGGGTGGTGGAGAATTATCCAATTATGATCTTTCAGTTTGGTATTTTTAATATATAATTTTTTTCTCAATAAAACCTTTTTTTTCCTTAACAGTGTGGAGTATGGTGTGTAGATAAGTGGAAAAAATCCTCATTTGAATGCATGAAACTCTGAGGCACTGACACAACAAAATGTGAAAAAAGTTCAAGGAATAAAAGACTTAAAAAGTACATCGGCAAGTCTATCCCTGTATCCAAGAATGGGGTTAATTCTCAGACACAACTATGGTTTCTGTCATATTGCTTTTAGAAATACAAGTCATCTGTAGAACGTCTATTAAATATTTGGCAACGACATGCCCTGCTCTTGGTTTTTATAAGTTTAGATTCCCCGAACCCTGTTTCAAAGGCAGATTAACTGATCATTTTTAAAAAATGTTTTATTGAGCAACAATCCTTTGTTTGACTGGCAGGTTCTTTCTAATCTCCCATTCCCAGCATGTACTGTATTTAAAAAAAAAAAAAAGGCTGGTATTTTGTACACAAGTGAAGAGTGGGTGTGACACTGCAAAGCTTGTTAATGGTCAGATAAGGTTGTTCTGTTTATTATCTTCTTCCATGGCTGTTGCCGTTGCCACTGGCAATGTAAATGTAAAAAAAAGTTTGTTCAGTTTGACAATTTTTTACATGATAGCACTATATTATATACAGTATATATATATATATATATATATATATATATATATATATATATACGCACACTTTGGGATCAATTTAATTATTCTACAGCAGGGTCTCCAATCCTGGTCCTGGAAGGCTTGTGTTCCAACTGTACCATAAATTACTTAATTGGACCAATTAAGTGCTTATTAGAAGCTTAATTAGTCCAATTAATTTAATGATCAAAAACCAAGAAGGACACTGGCCCTCCAGGACCAGGATTGTTTAAAGAAAGCCTGGTTTAATAAGGCAAGGTTTAGGTCAGTGGTCTCCAGCCTTGGTGTTGGAGATCTATTGGGACTCCTGGTTTTAACCAATCTCTCAGTTATGTAATTGAACCAATTATTGGCTTAATTAGTCAAGACCATTAGATCTATTGTCATCAGTGATCTAATCTACAACTAAATGTAAAGTTCACCATCACTTTTTTTCAATGACTTACCATCTCAATGTCTGGAGTTAAGTAAAAAAAGCTTTATATATATATATATATATATATATATATATATATATATATATATATATATATATATATATATATAAGGAGCTTGATGGTTCTTATATACTAATAGACCAAATATAGCTGTTATCGTGTCTAAGCCAGTGACACAGCACTTTATCAGTGAGACTGTGGTCTAAGCTTAGAAGTCAACAGGAGGGCATCCACTAGTGCGATCGGTAGAACCATGGATTAGATAGATTCCCCTCCAACACCAGAAAGACGAGGAATCTCATTTTTGAAAACCACCTTTTCCAGCCTGTTCCGAATCCCGGTTATCACTACTGGTCAGAAGTGAGAAGACAGCAGACAGGAAAAGGTCTGAGGTGCGGATAAAAAGAAGAGACGCCACTCTGGAGAAGCTGAAACAAAATGAAAAGGAATATTGTCAGAATGTTCTGGAGCAGTGCTGAGGGGTGCTTTGCCTTGCTTCTGCTTCTCATGTTCACAAGAGTACAAGAGGGTCAGGGTGAGAAAACTTAAAGACAACCCCTTATAATAGTGTTGTGTATTACAGTTACATTTGTAGGAAAGCAGACAGATACCTCAGCTTGTGCCTTCATTGTGTTTTATGTTTGGTATTGTCATATTGAAATCATTGTAGTTTTACACCAGAATTTAGTTTTTGGACCATATTTTGGAACATGTGCAAAAGCAGCTTTTCTGAATGGTAGATAACAGCTTGAAAGCAATAAAACTAGCAAGGTAATGCTCAGAATAATAATTCACTTGCTGTTTATTTTTAGTTGTAAACCAATAAAATGGTGGAGTTCCTTTCAGAAAATCTGCCTTCACCCTTGCACTTGTTCCAGCATTTCTTCAATTTTTTTAAGGAAACTGGTACTGGATTTAATTAATATACCAGTATACCCTTTTTACTTCTGAATTTATTATATATATTCTATCTAAACATAAAAAAATCCATGTCATTCTAACATCACAGTGTATTTAGTGTAGTTCTAGTAATGTGCAATTATACTAATCTTTGCATAGTCTAAGGCTTGTTTTTGGTAGAGATGCCATTTTTTTGTTTATCTGAGGTACTGCAGTTTATAAAATAAGTAGCCACAATAAAATATATGTATGCATCTGAGAAAGAATACTTTATGAATGTTTTTCATATATATATGTTTTTAATAGGGTAAAAAATTGTTAGGGTACTTTGGCACAAATAATTGACACAGAAGGAATTACAGTAATCTCGGGTGATTATTTCCTGCTGAGCACAAAGTCCCCTGTGAAGGGGAAATACTGTAGTGGAGGTATGTCACACTAGCATAGGTTTTTATGAATATCAGATAGGAGATATATCTTTTCATACATCATTTCATCTCAGACATTTCTGCATATGCAGTCTCTGGAGAATTGCTTATCAAATTGTGATTAAACATGTCATTGTTTTTGTGTATGAAGCCATTGTGAAGTATGTTTGTTTTAAGGTTCCCATGAGCTTTAGAAGGGTAAAAACTGTAGGAAAATGAATACTCTACTCAAAATCTGAGATCAGTGAAGCTTATCATTTTATGTTTTCACCTCTATTTTTTTACATTGATCTGCTGGTGCTAAGGGATATTACTTCTGATCATAAGGTCTTAGACAGGTTACCTGGGATTAAGGGCTTGCAAGTTTTGTGGTCAATGACATATGTATATATATTATATATATATATATATATATATATATATATATATATATATATATATATATATATATACACAGTGCCTTGCAAAAGTATTCAGACCCCTGACCAATTCTCTCATATTACCGAATTACAAATGGTACATTGAAATTTCGTTCTGTTTGATATTTTATTTTTAAACTCTGAAACTCAGAATCAATTATTGTAAGGTGACATTGGTTTTATGTTGGGAAATATTTTTAAGAAAAAAAAAACTGAAATATCTTGCTTGCATAAGTATTCAACCCCTGTGCTGTGGAAGCTCCCAGTTTGCACCGATGAAAGAAATTGCCCTAACGAGGACATAATTACCTTACCATTGGCCTCCACCTGTGAACCATTAAAGTTGCTGTCACATTTTCTGGATAAAAACCCCACTGTTGAAGGATCATTGGTAAGGCTGTGAATCTGAAGGAAAATGAAGACTAAAGAACATTCTACAGAAGTTAAAGATCAAGTAATTCAAATGCATAGATTAGGGAAAGGGTACAAAATAATATCCAAGTGTTTGGATATCCCAGTGAGCACAGTTGGATCAATAATCAGGAAGTGGTAGCAGCATCACACCACCCAGGCACTGCCAAGAAAAGGCTGTCCCTCAAAACTCAGCGCTCAAACAAGAAGGAAACTTATGAAAAAAGCCACAGAGAGGACTACAATCACTTTGGAGGATCTACTGAGTTCAGTGGTTGGGAGTGGAGTAATGGTGGACCAGTCAACCATATCAAGAGCTCTACATAACACTGGCCTGTATGGGAGGGTGGCAAGAAAGAAGCCATTACTCAAAAAGTACCATTTGAAAGCACGTCTGGAGTTTGCCAGAAAGCATGAGAGTGACCCAGCTGCGATGTGGGAAAAGGTTTTGAGGTCAGATGAGACCAAGATAGAGCTTTTTGGCCAAAACTCAAAGTGCTATGTGTGGCGCAAACCCAACACTGCCCATGCCTCAAGACACACCATCCCTACAGTGAAGTATGGTGGTGACAGCATCATGCTGTGGGGATGCTTCTCATCAGCAGGGACTGGGCATCTTGTTACAATTGAAGGAAGAATGGATGGAGCAAAATACAGGAAAATACTGCAAGAGAATCTGCTTCAGTCCACTAAAAAACTGAAGCTTGGGGGGGAAATTCACTTTTCAGTAGGACAATGATCCCAAGCACAATGCCAAAACAACATTGGAGTGGCTCAAGAACAAAAAGGTGAATGTCCTAGAGTGGCCCAGTCAAAGTCCTGATCTAAATCTCATTGAGAATCTGTGGCACTATTTGAAAATTGCGGTCCACAAGGGTCGTCCAACCAACCTGAACAACCTGGTGCAAATTTGCCAAGAAGAATGGGCCAAAATCACTCCAACACTGTGTGCAAAGCTGGTACATACTTACCCCAAAAGACTTAAAGCTGTTATTGCAGCAAAAGGTGGCTCTACCAAATATAAATGTGTGGGGGTTGAATACTTATGTAAGCAAGATATTTCAGTTTTTTATTTTTCTTAAAAATACTTCCCAACATAAAACCAATGTCACCTTACAATAATTGATTTTGAGTTTAAGTGTTTTAAAATAAAATATCGAACAGAATGAAATTTCAATGTACCATTTGTAATTCAGATTTCATATCTGCTCTTAACCAGTCCCCAGTCCCCGTTCCAGGCACTGTATATATATATATATATATATATATATATATATATATATATATATATATATATATATATATATATATATACAGACGTGCTCAAATTTGTTGGTACCCTTACAGCTCATTGAAATAATGCTTCATTCCTCCTGAAAAGTTATGAAATTAAAAGCTAT
Organism: Polyodon spathula; assembly: GCF_017654505.1. Classification (NCBI taxonomy): domain Eukaryota; kingdom Metazoa; phylum Chordata; class Actinopteri; order Acipenseriformes; family Polyodontidae; genus Polyodon; species Polyodon spathula. The sequence goes on from NC_054534.1 coordinate 16,193,737, forward strand.
TTTATCATGTATACTTGCATGCCTTTGGTATGTCATAGAATAAAGCAAAGAAGCTGTGAAAAGAGGTGAATTATTGCTTATTCTACAAAGATATTCTAAAATGGCCTGGACACATTTGTTGGTACCCCTTAGAAAAGATAATAAATCATTGGATTATAGTGATATTTCAAACTAATTAGTTTCTTTAATTAGTATCACACATGTCTCCAATCTTGTAATCAGTCATTCAGCCTATTTAAATGGAGAAAAGTAGTCACTGTGCTCTTTGGTATCATTGTGTGCACCACACTGAACATGGACCAGAGAAAGCAAAGGAGAGAGTTGTATGAGGAGATCAGAAAGAAAATAATAGACAAGCATGGTAAAGGTAAAGGCTACAAGACCATCTCTAAGCAGCTTGATGTTCCTGTGATAACAGTTGCAAATATTATTAAGAAGTTTAAGGTCCATGGAACTGTAGGCAACCTCCCTGGGTGCGGCCACAAGAGGAAAATCGACCCCAGATTGAACAGAAGGATAGTGCGAATGGTAGAAAAAGTACCAAGGATAACTGCCAAAGAGATACAAGCTGAACTCCAAGGTGAAGTTACGTCAGTTTCTGATCGCACCATCCGTCGCTTTTTAAGCGAAAGTGGGCTCCATGGAAGAAGACGGGAATTTGCTAAAATGCATATTGACAAGCCACAATCCTTCTGGGAGAATGTCCTTTGGACAGATGAGTCAAAACTGGAGTTTTTTTGGCAAGTCACATCAGCTCTATGTTCACAGATGAAAAAATGAAGCTTTCAAAGAAAAGAACACCATACCTACAGTGAAACATGGAGGAGGCTCGTTTTGGGGCTGCTGTGCTGCACCTGGCACAGGGTGCCTTGAATCTGTGCAGGGCACAATGAAATCTTAAGACTAGCAAGGCATTCTGGAGCAAAATGTACTGCCCAGTGTCAGAAAGCTCTGTCTCAGTCGCAGGTCATGGGTCCTCCAACAGGATAAATACCCAAAACACACAGCTAAAAGCACCCAAGTATGGATAAGAACAAAACACTGGACTATTCTGAAGTGGCCTTCTATGATTCCTGATCTGAATCCTATCGAACATCTATGGAAAGAGCTGAAACGTGCAGTCTGGAGAAGGCACCCATCAAACCTGAGACAGCTGGAGCAGTTTGCTCAGGAAGAGTGGGCCAAACTACCTGTTAACAGGTGCAGAAGTCTCACTGAGAGCTACAGAAAAAGTTTGATTGCAGTGATTGCCTCTAAAGGTTGTGCAACAAAATATTAGGTTAGCGGTCCCATCATTTTTGTGCATGCCATTTTCATTTGTTTTATTACTTACAATATTCTGTTGAATAAAAAATCAAAAGCAAAGTCTGATTTCTATTAAATATGTTGGAATTTTCATTTGTTTTATTACTTACAATATTCTGTTGAATAAAAAATCAAAAGCAAAGTCTGATTTCTATTAAATATGGAATAAACAATGGGGGATGCCAATTACTTTTGTCAGTTTCAAGTTATTTCAGAGAAAATTGAGCATTCTTCGTTTTTTGTGGAGGGGTACCAACAAATTTGAGCACGTCTGTCATTTGTGTGTGTGTGTGTGTGTGTGTGTGTGTGTGTGTGTGTGTGTATATATATATATATATATATATATATATATATATAATATATATATATATATATATATATATAACCAATAGATATAGATTAACAATCAAACTGTCTCTCTGCTTTTTTAAGCCATATCAACTGGTGATGCCATAGACATCTGTGCCACTTGTCATGCCAATGCTACGTGTGACAAGAAGACAGATGGCAGTGGTGGGATGGTCTGCAACTGCATGTATGGGTTTGTAGGAAATGGGAGGACACATTGCCAGGGTAAGTCTTTACTTTTCATTCTTTCAAAGACTCTGAACTAAACCACTGGATTTTTTTGTTTTAGAAAAACCTTATTATAGGAATTACGAACAATGTGACAGTGATACACAGGTTTGGTGGGATCAGCCAAATGGTAAAATCACCAGATCATTTCACAGAGATGTGCACTGTGTATTTGTCATGTATCTTATAAGACTATATATACAGGGTGATTAGAAAATAAGTTTACCACATCAAAGCACCATAACATTGATGTGGTAAACTTACTTTCTAATCACCCTGTACAATTAAATTGGCAGCAGAACAGTACAGCTTGTTCTTCTTACACAGACAAAGACGAGTGCCAGATTGGTGCCACCAACATCTGTGGTGAACACACAGCCTGCTATAACACGTATGGGAGCTTCTACTGCACCTGTCTGGGTGGGTACAGCCCCTCCAACAGATTGGCCACGTTCATTCCAAATGACGGAACCTACTGTAATGGTATGTGGCTTAAAGAGTCTTATTGATAAAGCTGACCACTGCAGTGAATTCAGCATAGCATATGCAACACAAACATTTTTATCCATAAACATTACATGTGTTATTTTATATCAATCTTTTTTAAACATACTGCTGATAGCAACAGTTACATTCTGAAGTAACCTATGATAGTATTGATAGAAAACATAGCTAGCAGCACAACTACTGCTTAATATTAACTAGTAATAGCTTTTTTTACATTTAAACTGCACTTAACCCTACACTGACACACTCTCTAAATAACTGAATGTGTTTTTTTGTTAATTGGTACTATAGTTTCATATGGAAGTAGCTGGGGGAGGAAGACATCAGAAAGAATTATTTTTGTAGGGTCCACATGTTTTCCTTAAAGTATAAATTACATATACATTCTTTTGTCTGGCAAATCTGGCAAAAGTCAAACCTCATTCCTCTGCAAAATGACTTTCTCATGTTGTAAATGAACATTTGAAGGGCAGATCAATCTTCCTCTCCTCTCCTCAGTAGAGTTTGTATTGTATTGATTACTGAGGATTCTTGTTTGTTTAAGATATTGATGAATGTCAGGTTAGAGGTATATGTGGAGAAGGAGGGCGGTGCAGAAATCTGCCTGGAGATTTTAACTGTACCTGCGCTGAAGGATACACAGTAACACATGAAAGGGAACAGCTTTTTTCAGAGGTAAAATATAAAATGCAAGACACACTTTAGTTTAAAGGAAGTGCTCTTCAAAGCTTTTCAGAATGTATTTCTCATAAGGTTGTAAGCAGGATCATTTTTTTCTCTTGATAGATAACTGTGGCAATATGCCCTGCCTGTGTGTATTTTTGTGTTTTATGTTGTATGTAGTGGTAAATGTTGGTGTTTATAGTGCACAGATTAGAATGTGGGTTATGAGCACAGGTGATATAAAGTGTAATTTGTAGTTTGACACAAGGATGGCACAAATCACTTCACGTGCAAATTAAAAGGGTATTTGTATGGAAACACGGGAAGGGCACAAATTAGTTCCCATGCAGATGTACAGAGATTCCAATTGTGTGATTAGCAATCAAGTCTCTGTACAGCTGCATAAGAGGGACACGTCTTCACTTATTTGGGGTTGAGTGTTTGGTGGTTGGAAAACGAGTGAGAGAGAGGAGAAGATTTATATTATATTTAACAATTGCTGCTATGTGCTGGAGAACCAGCACGGTACTTGTTGGTGTCTGTTCGTCCACTCGTTTGTCGGTTCATTGTCTGTTCGTTTGGCTACTGTACCGTTTTATTTTACGAAGTGTTTTTTTGTGTTGTTTGTTCAAACTTTTTACTTGTCCATACCTTAATAAACCATGCAGCAGCGCTTTCACTCATCCATCCTGACTGTGTTGTTTCCTGGTTCTGACGTCACCACTCAGCCAGACTGTCACAATAACTAACTGCTTCTTCTAAAGAACAAGATACTGTAAATGCAAATTGATCACATGACCCAAGTGTAAAGATTGGGAGCACAGAGCAAGATATTGTAATGGCTTTGGGTCCTCTACTGCTACATCACTATTGCTGAATTCAAGATTATGTCACTGGCACATCACTCAGGTCTCGCAGGCACACATTTACCCATGGGCATAGCTTTGTACTGCTGTACCTTTCTACTGTCTGAATTTGAATCTTTGTGATCTGTTTATTCTCCCATGAGATGTGATCTTAATCATCATGTATCACTGTTCCATCATGTATCAATGGCATGTTTATTAAAGCCATCAGCTTGAGCAAGGTGGAATTTCTTTAGCAAGAGAATTATAAAAATGATCACTAATGGTTGACCTAGGAACTGGGGGAAAGTATTTTTTCTCCCTGAAACAGATTTGCAATGGGATTGTAAATAGAGTGCTGATGGACATCACAAAAGTCACAATCAAATATATTACTGATAGAATAGTAAAAAATGTATGTAAATTATACTAGTTAATTCTGAGTGCATAATGACAAACTTGTTTTGATTAATAACACTACTATGGAGCATTACATTTTCTTATTCAACATTTTATTTTATGTTTTCAGCTGTGGATTGTGGTTCCCCTCCTATCATTCCACATGCTTTCCTGCTTTCAGCAACTGGAACAAGCTATGGGAGTGTAGTTAAATACAGTTGCCTCCAAGGGTATGTCTTGAAAAGTGGAAATGGCACGACCTTATGTAACGCAGGGGGAGAATGGGAAGGTCCCAGTTTGGTGTGTGAAGGTAAATCTGTTAATTCATTCATGGTTTTGACATTTTTAATTTTGTACAGTATGTGCATTTTGTGCAGTTTGTGTATTGGTGTGTTTTGAAGTTTTGATGTAGCAAAAAATCAATTTTAACGGGTGAACTTCAAAAAATATATATGGTGTAGACATATATAGGCAGTCTCCCTTTGGTAAGATTAATGCCATACTCTAGGTACCTATGCCTACCTATTGAGAAGAAGTATTAAACTGCTCATAGCAACTGATAACACGTTTTCATCAGTGTGTAAAAATAACCACCTTGCCACTGCTTTTGTCTACAATCTAAACTTGTCTACAGTCTAAAGTTTTACAACAGTCAATGATGGTCTGAATGTATCGCATTTTTGGTATAATTACCATTTATAAATGAATTCACCACCCTCCAATGTTTCCCTGATAATATCATTTGTTTACAGCCCTCTGTTGTGCCTTGCGATTGTGGTCTAGATGAACATTATTACTGTTGGAGCTCAAAACGGGATCTTCAGAGTAACTGAAAAAATAATCAAATTCCATTTTAATAATACCTGAATCTAAATGACTGAAACTACACTACTGTTTTTGTTAGATAGAAAAGGGTATAATTTGGTATAAAATGGTTTGAACTGGAAGAAAGACATAACCAGTGGTCAATTCATTAGCAGCACTCAAATTCTACACCTCTATCATACAATGTTGTTCTAAACAATCACATACAAGATGTATTCAAACAAAACTGGCAATGGTCATAATGACAGTTCATGTGATTACTTCATTAGAATTCAATACTAAATAATAATTGAGTCCATGTGTAACTACATTTGAATTAACACCACTTATTTTAACCCGATTAAGCTCATATTAATATGTTATTGTGAATTAAATTATAATGAACAATACAGGGTATTCGAGAAATGAAGGTGCATTACTGTGCTGTATTTTGCTGGAAGAGGAAAAATGGTCTTAAATGAAAGATAACAAAGATGAGGATTAAGGAGGGGCAGTCTGAAAAGCCTAAAATAGTATTTGTCTGTCTCCTGCTGTCAAACCTTGTTGTATTTTTGTGTTGCCTTCATTCCTCAATTATAATCAGGACCTGGGTTATCTACATGTTACATTTACATTTCAACTAACTAAACTAACACTGGATTCAGTTATCAAAAATGCATTAGAATATATCTTCTATAACCTCTGTTGCTTGGTAATTTATTCAAATGTTGTAGATTACCATTCCTCTGAAGTTTTATATGTATTTTTATGTTTGGTACCATCTTTTAATATTGAAGTAGCCAGGGAGTAAGACATCAGAAAGCACTCTTTTTGTAGGTTTTTCATAGGTATAAAAGGCATGCACTCTTTTTTTTTCGTAATTGGCCATATAGTCAAATTTCATTCCTCTGCAAAATGACTTTCTCATGTTGAAAATAAATATGTGAAGCTCTGATCAATCTTCCTTTCCTCTCATCAGTAGAGTTTATATTGCATTGTTCACTGTGGATTTTTGTTTGTTTTAAGATACTGATGTATGTTAGGTCAGACGTATATGTGGAGAAGGAGGGCGGTGCAAAAATCTGCCTGGAGATTTTAACTGCGCTGAAGGATACACAGTAACACATGAAAGGGAATCGTTTAATCCTGACAAGGATGCAGCTTTTTTGCAAAGGTAAAATATAAAATGCAAGACACACTTTAGTTTAAAGAAAGTGCTCTTCAAAGCTTTTCAGAATGTATTTCTCATAAGGTTGTAGGCATGATTATTTTTTCTCTTGATAGATAACTAACTGCTTCTTCTAAAGAACAGAGATAGTGTAAATGCAGATTGATCGCATGACCCAATTATATGAAAGCTAACAAACACAAGGATTAAGGAGGGGAAGTCTGAAAAGCCTAAAAATAGCTTCTTTAAAATCAGCTTCATATTTTCAATGTCATGGAAACTCCTCCTCGGGGCTTTCATTAGGGGCTAATGTAAGGCTACGTGCAAGGAGAACGAGTGGAGAAGCCAACATAATGTGATACAAATCAATTATAAAGTGTCAGACAACATAAAGCGTTCACTAATCATCAATAAATAAAATTATAAAAATAATAACATAACAGTGTAAAATAAATGTGAACAGGGCATTCTTGACTCTGTTACACCAGGGCAATTGCTGATCCTCCAAAAACTTTGAAACTCCTCTTACAAGGTGCAAACCACTGTAGAAGCGAGTAATTAAGAGCAGTATAAAACCACACACCTTCAGAGTCCTGTCATTGGCCTCAGGATGGCTGCTGTGGTACTTTTCCGGATGTGGCAACGCCTGGCTCTTGTTGAGGACAGGCAGGAAAACCAAAGGAGAAGGGCAAGACGGAGAAGACCCTGCATATTCAAACCCAGGGCCACTTTGTTTGGGATGTTGGAGGATGTGGTGGTAAGGCATTATTGTCTCACTCCGCAGGTCATCATAGACCTAATAGCTGAATTTCACCTTTTTATCACCTGGTTGACTGTCCTTGTGGTAACACTGGCAGCATTGACTCTCTCCACTTTAGAGGAACATATGGCCGCTTTGGTAGCAATTTCATACTGAGTGACTTCAGCCATAAGGACTCTCGGCTTCTCCACAGAAAACTTTTATTTCCTTTTATATTCACCAAGAGGACTTTGCTACCCTTCCTCTGATACTTTTTTGTTTGGTTTGTTTTTCGTGCTCCAAAAATCTCATTCAGCGCCTACTGCTCTCTGTACTCCTGACTCAGCTCACCTCTGGGCTGTAAGGGCGGCCGCTAAATAACCCGATGCACAGGCGGCGCTCATTGCCACCCTCATTATTTGTGTGTGTTGAGTAATTTGCTTTGCTCTTAAGCTTACATAGGCCACAGTGCACAATAATTGCCAGGCCGTTAGGTAATTTGGATATTGCAGGCGCAATTATTTGCACTATGCCTGTCCTTACATCAGTCTCTTAATGTCAAAGGTATATTTTGCAACCAGTGCTGCTACAAGATAGATAGATATATGAGTTGTAGAACTTCAGTGTATGGTTATTATTACTGTGTATGTCGAGTATGGGCATAGGGCAGGAGCTTAAATGTAGGCTCAATCACTGTAAATTGTGACAGTTTTCAACCGTTGTGTTCATTGTGAGTGCCTACAAAAATCTGTATGCATAATAAGATTAAACTAATCAGATAGCCAGTTTACTCTAACTAACTCATGCAAGTGTGTCATTTTTGAGTGTTTTGAATTTAATTTACATAATCTATTCCCTTTACTAATACTTGCTTTCAACATATAGAAATCAACTGTGGAGTGCCAGCGCACGGATCTCATACTGACATGCTGTGGGAGAAAACAGCACATCTTGGGAGTGTGGTTTATTTCAAATGTAAAAAATGATTTTTTGTAGAGAGAGGAAAAAATCGCTGTGTTTGTACAGCCAACGGATTCTGGGCGAATATTACTCTAACTTGTAAAGGTATTTTTCTATTTATCAAATGCAAACCGCATAAGACAAGTAAAGGAATTGGGTAATTGTTGTGGTACTAAATGCAGAGTGGAGATTGTTTGTCAGTTATGAAGGCCATCTCATCCACTTTTTGAAAGCTAGCCAAGAGAGGACATATTATTATTATTATTATTATTATTATTATTATTATTATTATTATTATTATTATTAATAATAATAATAATAATAATAATAATAAAGTATTTATTTATTAGTAGATGCCCTTATCCGGGGCAGCTTACAGTTGTTACAAAGTATCACATTACAAAAAAGGACAATACAAAATATCACATTACAGATAAGAGCAGTTATAAAATACAATAAAATCAGTAGTATGTAAGAGAAAATTCAAATGTGAGAAAATAAATACAGTAAATAACGTTTGAAAGCGATTATGACTAAGAGCAGTTTTAAAAAAAAAATGGTTATAAGAGTAAATTCCATTAAGAGCAAGTATTAAATATAATAAATATATAAGAACAATTTCAAATAAGAGCAATTACAAATAAACGTGAATACGGTTACCTTTATGAGTAAAATCATATGAAGTATCTCAGCAGTGGAGCCTAGTTTACAACACAGGCACAGAAATGGCAGAAAATGTTTTTACCTGGCTGATTTACCAAGAGGTACAATAGTATTTTAATACTATATTCATCATGTCATTTTTAATTACCTCTTTAATGTATTTATTTATTTATTTATTTCAAGTTTGAAAACATTTAGGACATTTACAAGATCATTTAAGGTTGCATATCTAGTTGCTGATTTTTTTTAAGGTTTTGCTTCTTTGTTTTAAATTAAGCCTGGCCTTTCAGATTAAAGAAACAGTAACAACATAACTTTATCTAACAATGCTACTCTCAGCCAATTAATACCACTTTAAATCACATGACATCACACTCCATTGTTTATCCAAATGGTAACTAACTTCTGATTGCTTCTTTAATGTACAGAAATCAACTGTGGAATACAGCCGCCTGTACAATATACTGATATGATCTGGGACAACACCTCACAGCTTGGGAGTGTGGTTTACTATAAATGCAAGGAAGGATTTTACACAGAGGAAGGAAAAAACTACTCTGTTTGTACAGCAAACATGCGGTGGGAAAATATTACTCTAAAATGCAAAAGGTATTTGTATCGCACTGTAAAATTTGCAATACTGTGTACAATAGAAGTTGTATTTTCAATGTTTTTTTTTTTTTTCAGTCCCTGTAAGATTAATGTTGTTTGGTAAAATGTAGTAATGCTATAAGGGGATGTATCACTTTTTAGATTGTTCAATTTGGTTTCCATAATATACTGTACAGCAGTGTACAGTAAGCAAGAACTACTTTAAGGAGCGGTTGGTTTCTGAACCAAGCACATAGGATAATGGATCGCTATGAAAAGGCATTTGATATTTAATTTGTTAGACCATTAATCAACTGACAAACCTGTCAATATTTATAGTATTATCATGGGATAATTTGCTACTAGCAAGATGAAGTGCCCCTAACGGTCCAGGTATTGTTATGGTTCATGAGGACCAGGGTTGAAAATCATTGTATGAATTCAGTATGTAAGAAACATTGATTTGAAGAGCGGCTGACCACAATATCAGCACCTTAAATTCCCACTTATATTTACTGCCAGGTATAAATAAAGCTTGGTTTTTGGACATATAAATGCAAAATAGCATGATGGAAACTTTGGTTGCCATATAAGCAAAGTAATTGTGGGTTGTGAGGTGTGTGTGTGTGTGTCAGGTGTCGTATGTATTATTAGGGGACAGTATTTATATATTCTGTTCATTGGTTTGTAAACATTTGCTGTCAACTGAAACTGAAGTCACATGTTATCACATGGTTTGCTAAATCCATATTACCAACCCTCTTATGTAACTGTTGACAATGCTGTGCTGTACAGTTAAGCAAGGACTTTCACTTATAAGAAAGAAAAAACTCTTACAAAAATTGCTAAAGATGGGACTTTCTGAACTGCAGTAAACCTGTGATTGTTTCTCCTGCAAATTTCCCAAACAAGTTCCAGACTCTGTGGCTTTGAAACCTATATGACTGTTTCATTTTTCAATAACTTTAGCTTTACTTGATTGCACATTGGGTATGTACTGCTAAAGGGAATAGGGGACATTACTGCTCCTGTAAACATAAACTTCTTATTCCTGTCTTACTGGATCTTTTTTGGTAATGTAATGAGATGTCAAGCTCAACAACTAAATAGTTTAGCAGCAGGCAGGTCTACATTATCAAAATATAAGGGGAGAGGGTGTTGGCTCCCAATTCGGCCGGGAGCCCCAATTCTCTGGTTCAATTTCACTCCTCAGGCTGGCCTGAATTCTAAAGTCTGAATTCTGACTGGGAGGAAATTACATAAAATGTAAATGTAAATCAAAAATGTTGTAGGAGGCGGTAACATACAGTATAATGGAACATTTTTGCTGGTATTAAAGCCGGTGGATTTGCTACTTTGGGGGATTTTGACAGTTTTTGAATTGTCGTTATTCACTCAGCACAGTCACAATGCAATGCATGTGGCTGTTACTCAATTAAACCCTTGTAAAAAAAAAAAAAAAAAAAAGAAAGAGCACAAAAAATGAAGAGTCCTACTACAGTATCTCAGTCTGCCAGAGGAACGTCTTTACCAATGAGATGCTGTTGCAGTATTGACAGAGAAAATTAGGCTCTGCCTTGTAGATATATATAGTTTTTTATTTTTATTTTTTTGCTTATAAATATCTCCAGACAGACATGTACAGCTATTTCCAGAGATAATAATACAAATATTATTTGTATACATGACCTGTTCTAAAAAAAAAAAAGAAACATCTCAAAGATTCTGTTTTCTGTGTATAAATTCATGACCCCAACTTAGGAAAAGTCAAAAATATTATACAGAAAATGAAAAGAAAAATAGCATTTAAGCTAATTGGAAACTAGAGTCGGGTCAAATAGACCCAAAACCTAATAGGAGAGTTAATACAATTTAAATCTTTAATTTGACATTTTTGCACAAGATTGTTATGAGTAATTGGCTGCAGCAGGGGGCACTCTTATGCTGCAATTTTAGCATGAGCAGTCAAACAATGCACAGCCACTAAAAGACTAGTACACTTCATACTGCACTTACACACACTAGAGACAGTGGACATAACTACATTACTTGATATTAAACACAGTAGTGCATTTGTAGTGGTAAGTGAAGGGTGTAGTGGGCTAAAGGGATTTAACCTGCTGTAACATCTCGAAAGCCACAAATATTTTGTTTTATGGGTAGTGGGAAATGATGTTTTAAAAATTAGTATTTAGGTCCTGGTTAAAATAAATACTTTGATTGCTTGTTGATAAATTCAGAACCACAGCAGTACAGTAAATAGCTAATCAGGCAACTGAAACTACCTCCGCTAAACTGAAAACATTACGCTTGTTTTTTGCAATAATGATCTTTCTAGCAGAAATCTTCCATCTATGCAGGATAGGTTTTGTTTTGTTGGGAGTGGTTGGTTCTATTAAATATTAAAGTGGTGATTTAATCTGGGCAGCACATGGGCACTGTCTCCTGTTTAAAAAGGTGCAGTTTCATTGTGGTGATAAATGGTCTTCATAATTAGACAGGGACCTTATGACAGGATGACAGAGGGCTGAGGCTCAGAGACAACGTAAAGTAAAAAATAAAGTTCTTTATTAAATAAAATAATCAAATAAACAGGCACAAGGGCCAACAGAAAGAGGTTCAAACACAAATAATCAAAATGAGCTTACAAAATAAATAGTCAGGTTCCAGATCTTTTAAAACAAAACTCTCCAACACAAAGCAAACTCCCAAACAAAAGAACACCTCCAGCTAGGGCCTCTCCCCTGGCTTTTATCCCCTGTGGCTGGAGCCCAATTAATCCATAATTACTAATCATTCAATTAGAGCTCCAGCCACATTCTCACATGTTTTCCTGGCAGGGAGAAATTTAACCCCCTCCCTGCCAGTTCCAAACACATTCATATAGACGGGGTAGTTCCCCGTCACAGACCTCTTTTTAGAAAAGGCCATTTTCTGCGGGTTTTTCACAAGGACAGACCAACAGAATCTTTCAAATTTGATTGGACTGCTTTGTATATCTTTCTCACAGCGACATAGGCTGTACTTTTTAATTAATATCACAGATTATCATGTCCACTTTTTTATGCCCTAATATATATATACACACATATATATATATATATATATATATATATATATATATATATATATATATATATATATATCTATATATATACACTATATATATATATATATATATATATATATATATATATATATATATATATATATATACACATATATATATATATATATATATATATATATATATATATATATATATATATATATATAGATATATTTATATATTATTTTTTTTTTTTTTTTTTTGATATTTTCTAGAGCCAGATTGTGGTTCTCCACCCACCATGAAAAGTGGTGTCTAGCCTACCAACAGATGATGCTGCACGACCCAGAGATCTGCAGCCCAACACAAGTCCCAGGTAGTGTGGTTTATTTACCATGTATAGACGCTTCACCAGCAAGGGGATGAAGAAATGTTTTTCTCCTCTGTACAAAGAGAGGAGTAATGGGATACTGCTACATTAATATTGCAAAGGTAGCTTTAATTTAACCTCTGCCACAGGGAATATTAAACATTTAGGAGATGTACAATTTTGGATACCATAGATGGAATTAACGTATAGCATAATATATATATATATATATATATATATATATATATATATATATATATATATATATATATATATATATATAATGAAAAAGCAACAATAAAGTACTAATGAAGAAAAAATAAGATTCATATGAAAAAAGAACCTTTTAGATTACGTTTATTTACAGTGTAACAGGTTTGAAAATCTTTTCATTTAAACATTTTTCCTGCGCTACTAATAGGGGGCGACAATGTCTACTGCAGCTTAACAGGCGTGCCTCAGGTAAAAACAAGTTTGGGAACCCTGGCCTAGACCACATGACCAGAAAGAACAGAAATAGATGACATTTTTATTAAAGGCTGACCAAGACCGGCTTGCTGGAAACCCAGTACTGCAGCATTCATATCTGTGGCTGGGAATGCAGAAGACAAAGACTAAAAGCTCTTATCAATGCTTCTCCTTCAATCCACATTAATAAATAGATATGGGTAACTAGATACATGGTGCTCCCATCCCACTGTTTATTATCTACATTTATATATACAGTATATACATTTCCTGCTTAGTACTGTGGGTAATATTCATAAAGGGAGCCTAATGCTTGCCTTAACTTTGACCACAAACTCATGTGAATGTCTTTGGCTGTATGGAAACTGACATGGTGGATACTGATGGTATGTAATACACCACACAAAAGAACTCAGATTGGTGAGTCACTTATTGGGATAGCAATTACGTTTTTATTCTCCCTTGTTTTATCAGGTACTGCTATTCTCTTAATTATGTTTTTTTTTTTTTTAAATGGTTGAATTAAAATTAGCTTTCTATGTTTAGCTGGCGTCTCTTTTTCAAACTCTGCAACCACTTTAGACTAGAGGTCTCTCAGTATTGCTTACTATCTTCATGGAAGGTTTGGGGGTATTGTTCAGCAGTCTTTTGCAGTTATATTCTGTGTGCAGCAAGATTCATTCTGTAGTTAATTGGTGCTGCTGGGTACCAAAATAAACAAAAGCAAATTAATATGCCTTTCTGATTGGGTAGTCGTATATTGTTTCATACATGCTAACATTCTGAGAATAAAATATTGTTAAATATTGAACACTTGACTTGGCATGTTTTATGTTTATAAAAGTATTACATAAAGGTCGGGGTCCCCAATAAGGTCCTGGTCCAGAATATATATTTTAAAATAATTACTTCTGTGCTTGTTTTAATATTTTCTTTTGTATTTCTTTACATTTTTTTTGTAGAAATCCCTGCCATCAGCGACCTTAATTTTAAAGAAGGATGTTTAAAATGGAGAGCACACAGACTAAAGGAAACGTACAGCGTGAGTGGGGTTCTTTTATTGATAATACTGTATTCCTTCTAATTTAAGACTTTTTAAACCAATTTTTTCTTCTAAAATATGGCCTGCCTCTTAAATGAGTATAGTGATGCATGTATTAAAACAAAAGAGGTGACTGCCCGAGTACACAAACATGACTGACGGCCCGAAAAGAGACAAAGACGTCACTGCCTGAATACACAAGCAGCAATGTGACTGACTGCTGAGAAAAGACAAACAAAGACGTCACTGACTGATCTCAAATCACCTGTGACATGCAGCCAGATATTTTCAAAGAAGCAACATTGGCTGCTTCCTGAGGAAGTTGTAGAGAAGTTGTGGTCATACTGCAGGATTGTTTTAGTTTATTAGCTAGAGCGCGTATGATGAAATGACTGTAAATTTATAAATCATGCTCAATTTATGCATTCATTTCTTTCAGTTTAGGGACAAATTTAAAAACCTGTCCTTTCTCAAATGTGCACAGTATGCTTTTTTACAAGGCAGGCAATGGTAAACTTGTACAATGGGGAGGAGGGCAGGAGGCTGAAGGAAATTCAAATGTGGATGTCTGCAGCTGGCAGACATTTTTTTTCCTCTCCCTTGCTCGCCTATTTTTATAGCTAAAGTTTAACTGAAAGTTTAAAGCAAAAAGGAAGCGCGGGACAGTTAATTCCTTTTTTATTAAACTTGATTGTTTTGCTCTACTGAATGTAATGCTACTACTGGTCTGGTAAAAGGATCTACGAAAAAAATAATATATATTTTTTTGTTTAACAAGCCTCATACCTTGAGTGTGGCTTGGCATAGATCCCCTGCACAGGGCCTGATTAACCAATAACGACAATAACACCATTCACCATAATATGTGTGGAGCCCCCAAAATATGGCTCATCGCAGGGCCCCGACATCCCTTAATCCAGCCCTGACTACTGCCCACAGAAGATGGGATATCGATTCAAATCGAGGTGTTCTGTAGCACAAAAAGGCTGCAAGCTGGAATTTGACCAAATGAATCAACAAATGTAAGCGGAAACTGATCTTGGACTTGCATTGTTTGTGTAAAATGCTGGTTTTGCGACACTTTATATGCAATATATCTACTAGTGCATGGGGTTTGTGATGTGTAATCTACATTCTGTAATATAGACATCTTGAAGCAAAATTGGTCTATGACAAGATTTACTAATCTTAATTTCAAAAGAATGCAATTTGTAAACAAAGACTGTCACGACGATCTTGTAATATTTTTAAGTTAGTACTTGGAAGTTTGACAGAAGTTAAGAGTGGGAAGTTTCAGTTCTACGCTGCAGGGAAGTTAATTTGATCGACTTGACCCCCTAATCTCAAAGATCAATAATTGTCATTTTAAAACAAAACCAATTCCTTTATTTACCATGTATATTTCAGTTACTGGGGTCAGTGAAGGCAGCAGTTTAATTTTGGATTACAATATATAGAGTTCAAATAAAAATTAAAAATGTCAGATTTACATTAAAGATCATTTGAACAAAAAACACCTTGTGCAGATTTACTATATCGCTATTAAAAAATAATACGTGGTCACTGACCCCAGTACTGGTACAGAGACTTCTATTCATTTGTTATTGCTTCATGTTCCTCACATATGCTAATGATTTTTTCCCCATCACAGTTTAAATTGGAGGGGCTTAGGGGCTATCAGAAGGACTTCCTGGATAAAAGGATAATAAACTTTACCTCAGGAGATGACAATCCAGAAATCTGCTTGACCCTGCAGCCGGGGACAAACTATACCATCAACATCACTGCACTGTCAGCAGGGTATTCGATACGGACCAGCATCACTACAAGCATTGCGGGTACCTGTAGACTACTTTACATATGGGCTAGCCTCAGTTATCAATTGTCTATCAGAATTATCTTAACTATTGTTTTCTTCTTGTTGTGAAGATTATCATTATATAAGTTTAAAGCACCCCTGTGACTTTAATAGAGCTCAGAGAATCATGCCAACCTCTATTTAGCTTAACCAGACAGTATCCATTAACCTGTTCCTCTTCCACACTCGCGTGGATATAAGACAGACATTAGTAAGAGTGTCTCATTTTAGAAATCAATTGGTAGACCCCGGGTGCAAGAATCTGATGTTATAACACCTGCTTAAATTGGGTTTAAATGGTATTATTTACTGCAAACACTTATTTTCACAGCTTTCTTTTCCATAATTTTCAATTTTAAAAATTGGTGTTATACGGTACTTTCTAAAGAAAATGGATGATATACCATGAAAGTGTTGTAGTTTACAGTCACACACTACAGTGCCATACGTAATTCGGAGCCATTTAAATTAGCAATTAAATGGACATGCCAGAATGAGCTAAATAAAGAGGGTTTACAATATTTGGGAGTGTTTAACCTTTTCACTGCCACGCAAATAGAATGTTTGTGTTCCTCTTGGCCCTTTTTACACCATTATATACAGACAACATCAAATCATTCATATTATCAAAGAGAAAACACTGGATGGGAAATGTTTGAGTCAGTTTTAGAAACAGCTCTGTCACATTCTTATCGCTGACACAATAGCTGTGGCCAAAAGTTTTGCATCACTCTATAACAGGAACAAATTTCTCTTAATAAAGTTGAATGAAACCTGCTGAATAATGTTACGTTAACATATTGAATTACATACTGCTTTGTGGTTTTCCATATATTTAATGAAAAACTGTCAAATTGAAAAATGTGACATTTCAAAAGCTATGAAGATTATGAAGAGGTTATAAGAATTTAGGAAGAGAAGTAAATACTGTACAGCATCGTATGACAGGAACAGAAGTACAGAACTTTCTATTTTAAGTTGTCATAACAACCTTGCTGTAAGCAGTGAATTATAAAAATGTAAGTAAGTTCATCACACTTGGATAATTGGCCCTCTATGTACAGTTCTGTGAAAAAGTATTTGTCCCCTGTCTGATTTTCAAAATTTTTGCACATTTTTCACATTGAATTTGGTCAGATCTTTTTGTGGGTTGTAGCAGTATATTGAGGGAGTCTGAGAGAAAAAAAATGACACCAAAGTTTGGCACTTCTTTCATTTGTTTGGTGTGCAAGGTAATCAAACATGCAATCTTCAAGTGTGAAAAAGTTATTACCCATGCCACGATCAAAAGAAATTCCTGAAGACCTCCGGAAAAAAAAGTTGTTGATGCCTGTCAGTCTGGAAGGGGTTACGAAGCCATTTCTAAGGTTCTGGGGCTCCACCAAACCACAGTCAGAGCCATATTGTCCAAATGGAGAAAGTTTGGGACAGTAGTGAATCTTCCCAGGTGTGGCCATCCTGCCAAAATCTCTCCAAGAGCAAGGCGTAAAATCATCCATTAAGTCACAAAGAACCCTAGAACAATATGCAGGGATCTGCAGGCCTCTCTTGCCTCGGCTAATGTCAGTGTTCATGACTCCACCATCAGAAAGATACTGGGCAAAAATGTGATTCATGGCAGCGTAGCAAGGCAGAAACCACTGCTCACTAAGAAGAACATGAATGCTCGTCTAAGTTTGCCAAAAAGCACCTGAATGATCCTCAAGAGTTCTGGAACAATGTTCTATGGACAGATGAGTCAAAAGTATAACTTTTTGGCAAACATGGGCCCCATTATGTCTGGCGAAAACCAAACACTGCATTCCAGAGTAAAAACCTCATACCAACAGTCAAGCATTGTGGTGGTAGGGTCATGATTTGGGGATGCTTTGCTTCATCGGGACCTGGACGACTTGCCTTCATTGAAGGAACCATGAATTCTACTCTGTATCAAAGAATTCTATAGGAGAATGTCAGGCCATCCATCCATGAGCTGGAGCTGAAGCTGAAGCGCAGCTGGGTCATGCAGCAAGACAATGATCCAAAATACACAAGCAAATCTACATCAGAATTGTTGAAGAAATTTAAAGTTTTGGAATGGCCTAGTCAAAGTCTAGACCTAAACCCCATTGAGATGTTGTGGCAGGAACTGAAACGAACAGTTTATGCTTGCAAACCCACAAATGTCATTGAGTTGAAGCCGTTCTGCATGAAGGAGTGGGCCAAAATTCCTCCACGGTGCTATGAGAGATTGATCATCAACTACAGGAACCGTTTGGTTGCAGTTATTGCTGCTAAAGGTGGTGTACCCAGTTATTGAGTCTAAGGGGGTGATTACTTTTTCACACTGGAGTATTGGGTGTTACATAACTTTAATAAATAAATGAAATAAGTATCAAAAATTTGTGCTATATGTTCACTCAGGGTCTCTTTTATCTAATATTAGATTTTGGTTGAAGATCTGATAACATTCAGTGTCAAAAATATGCAAAAATGCAGATAATCAGACAGGGGGCAAATACTTTTTCATGGTACTGTATATGACAATCCATGTGATTTAGAAGGAGACACTTATAGCCATCGTAAAGAATGATGTTTTCAAATGCCTTTTGAAATATATATTGTAAAACAATTGGCAAAATATGAAACACACTTCAACAGGAACTTCAATTTGGTCAATTTTGTTAATTTACACATTCCCGTGTGTGTACGTTTGTCATCAGCGAAACCGCAAACTTATCAGAATTTATTTTGAATCTGACATCCGTGAGTGTGGCCATTATTCCTCTGAAGTACTCAGATCTGAGATCTGGGTCTGTCGAAACTTTTGCTCTGAGCAGCTGAAATTTCTGAGAGTAATATGTGAGTTTTTGAAAGCATCCTCAGTCTGGTTAATGCAGTGCCCCTGTTCTTATTAACATTCTTATCATCATACTTTCATCACATGGCAACTAAATTATGTTACGAAGGAGACCTTAAGTCAAGGGCTACAGCTTTGAAAAGGTTATGAAACCTAAACAAACTGACTAGAAGCCATGAACATACAAAATGATAACCACACATTTAATTGTGATGTGCAAAACTAAACAAAAACAAACCTGTTTCAACTTTATCCAGTGCAATCCAGTCATCGCAATAAGTCCTGTGTTTTCTGAAGCAAGAGACCACCCATTTCCATTCAAATGAAATATTCCTACAGTGACTCATTATATGAAATGTACAGTATTTGAAAGGGGGATTGTTTGCACATATTTCATACGCCAGCAGATCCTGACAGAAATGTCTATTAGTATTTTAACTTTGACCTTGCATGACCTAAGAGTAAACTTGCAAAATCAGATTGCAAATGTTTTCCATGATCAAATCAGGGTTAAACTAATTTGCCTTGATTTTACAGAATGGAAAATGCAGGTTTAAATTCTGGGACAATAATAGGCTCAGTTACTTTTGCAGTACAGTTTATAGAACAGCAAAGTAACAGAAGCTCTTTTGGTGTGAGTGCATTGGGGCTTGTTATTCTATCTGACTTGTATTTAAAATACTGTATTAACTGCAGAGGACCTGGAGACTGCCTGCGACAGAGAAGATGAAAGGACTAGTTTAGGAAAAAAATAAACAGAAAAATGTACTGTTCTGTCTGTATCAAGTCTTATCTCTGATTTTGTAATTGTCTGTTGTTGTTTTATTTGTATTTAGGCGAATGTAAACAATGATTTGTAAGGTGCACACTTCAGATCAGCATTCCATTCTCAGTTTAGGTTTTCTAATTAAAATGCAAATGACATGTGTAATGAGCAAACGTGAGTGGAAAAAATGGCCATGTCAGGATACAGTGCGGCTCACAGTGTAAGAAAATACTGGTCTGGCTTGCTCAGGGAAAGTGTGCCGTGTTTAGTGTGGATGCATGCCTTAGTGATTGGCTTTGTCTTGGGGAGTAATGTTCACATACTAGTCTGTATAGAAGGAGTTACTATAAACAAACTGCATTTAATGACAAAATATAAACCGCCCTACCTGAAAATAAGTTGTTTTCCAGTATTATAGAATTAACATTTATTTTTGCATTTGCTTCAAAAGAGGGCCAATAAGGTGTTACAAATGGGCAACAATGTGCAGAAAGTGTATGTGGCAGGCTGGCGAGTGGATAGAGGCCCAGAGACAGACTTCAGTTCAGACAAATATACTTTTATTATAAATAAACACAAAAATGAAAGGGCACAAGGGCCAAAACAAAGCAATTTAAACACAAAGAAAGACAAAAAGCAAAACTTACAAAAAAATAACAATTTCCAGGCTGGGCAATGCCTTCACTGGATTCAAACTTTCCAAACAACCAAAAAAAACCAACCTGCTTCCTCAGCTCCCTCTCCCCAAATGAGAAGCAGAGGCCTCCTTTTATATCAGGTGGCTGGGCGCTGATTGATCATTAATTAACCTAATCAACTAATCAACCCCAGCCACCTGAACATAATAAACCCAGGCAGGTAGGGGAAGTTAACCCCATCCCTGCCAATTTAAAGGGCAGAGCTTTGCTCTGCCACAGTGTACAATATGTGTGTGTTGGGGAATGAATATGTTATTTAAAGATTCACTCTACAGTAGGTCATATGTGGCAGGAATAACAAGCTCAAAGCTAGCTAAAATCCACCATTAGGTATATAATATACAGTGCTTGTATTAACACACATTGCAAATGATGGATAAAGCACAAGTCATTCCTGGGATTAAGATTCATAAATAGACAATGAGCCATTCATGCCATTAATACGGGCCTAAGGCTGATTGTTGCAGTTTTTCAATATATATTGCATACAATTTATTTGATATTCACTCAGTTTGGATGTGGTTTCTTTTAGTATTTCTAAAGTTATTCAAGTTTAATAAAGTGTTATCGATAATGCCCTTCAACTCTAGTTTAAATGTGTACAATAATCTCATCAGGTTTCGGTCATCTTTAATAAAAGTATTTTCCCTCTTTATATTTTTAGATCCTCCGGTACCAGAAGTTGCGTTCATAGTTGCAGAAGGCCCATTGCCTCCTCTAAGACTCCTAAGAGCAGCAGAAACAAATGGCCCGATAAGGTTTTACTTTTTTTTCCCCAAATCCTCAGTCTTGTTAAACATAAATCAGTATGAAAAATGTTTTGACTAGAAGTCTTTCTCAATGTCTTCAAAGACTTCTAGTTGAAATGGTTGTCATTTAAATTTTAAATGTTAGGACTATTAAGTTATTGATAATGATAATTTCATGCATTTTACCTTCAGGGCACTTGCCATTGCCTGTGTACAGAATGCCTCACATTCTGTGGGTAGATAGAATTGTATTAGCACCACACCACAATTACTTCCTACTGGAAACCGTGGGTCATTCAGTTGAATCATTAATGTGTTCTAGGGTTCAAACATGATGCAATAGTTTATTCCTTGACGAGGGACATTAGTTATTGATTTAAAGGGAGTTTTCGCTGAAAAAAAACAAATCCCTTTTTGCTTTCGGACCATCGGAAATGTAATGTCCACATTATAAACTGGCTAGTACCATTATATTTCCTGTATATTAACCTGCTGGTGGGCCAATGACTAACATGATTAGAAGCCTGGCCTTGCCATTTTTACAGACTAAACTTTCACTGGAAACCAGCATGTTTTCTCTGAGATGTGTGACAGAAATACAGTGATTCTTGGTGTAAGCTTGAAAGGGGGCAGAAGTCTGGTGCATTAACTCATTGACCCGGAAGGGAAACGATGTGGCAGTCGTGGATTAGAGGGGCATCTGCATTCGTTTACCAAGGGGTCATGTGTGATGACATAAGAGGACAAAGAGACAGAATCTGTTCCTTCGCTTTGGTTAAGCTATATAACCCAGAAGGCCTGTGTGAAACCAATGTGAAAAGTATTATGAGTGTTTGTTTATTTTGTCTATAATTGTTTTTCTTTGTTGTTAATAGACAGATAACTCGTTAGGGAGCTGTTTCTAAACGGCAGTACAAAACCTGGAACAGCACTGCACTTTTTGTCATGTATAAACTTGTATCACCCACCACGAGCACTGCAGCACACACCCAGGACTGGTGACCGTGTGTGTACATTGTGGGAAAGATACATGTGTTTATTATTTGGGACTGTATATCCGTGTTTATTTACCCAGTGCATTACACATTATTGCATCCTTATTATAGTTGCCCATCTTCACGAAGAATTCCACAAGGAGTGCTGTATTGGATCTGGCACTCCCAAGAATTCGGCAGGCAAATTCTAAAGGGACTGTGTCACCTCCCTGCAATACAGCAGTCCCTACTGGCCAGGAGCAGTAGTGGACACCTGTAGGGCTTGCCTTTGTCCTCCAATAGACTGTAGCTCAGCAGGTTGATTACTGCAACTCCATCATGCAATTTTGTTATCGAGTAAGGAAACTTTGGAAGACAAGCTGCATTACAAATAACCAAGATGAAGTTAGGTATGACAGCATTATAATGTGAAATGAGGATATTTCCGAATAGACTTTTATGACTTACATAGTATATTTATATTTCCAGTCTTTATCAGGTGGTTGTCTTACCAATGGATGGGTCCCTTGTGTTCAACTGCAGCTCTGTCAATATGCCAAACTTCTACAATAAGAAGGGGAGAAGGGGAGCATATGTGACGGCAGAGTTCCATGCAGAGAATATAGCAGACGAGCTGGTCTTCAATGTCGGAGATCGCCAATACTACGGGGACTACTATAATGCTCCTTTAGAGGGAGGGAGGGGCTACAACATCATACTGAGAGTGGTTAGCGAATGGTGCAAGGTAAGCAGCTTTTATTCATATTGTTTCATTGACTAAAGGGAGTTAAGGAAGAGACCTGAGCAATTTCGGGATGTCTCTTGTCAATAATAAGCTGTTTGGCAATCAAATCAATCTTTCTAAGCCTTTTCACTGTCATTAGACTAGGGACTAGTAACAAAAAATACCACTTTTGATTATACACTTAAAAAATGCCACACACAGGAAACACGTCTACCAGCGCGTCTTTTAAAGTAAAAAATTACAAGCTCGAGAGTAGTTTTGTACTAGACGGTACATACTGCACACTACGCAGCATATGTATTTATTTGTTTGTTTGTTGTTTATTTTTTTACAGTGGTGGCCTCATGTATTGCATCACCCCATTATTTTTACAATTACTGCTTTGTGATCACCATATAGTTTGTTTTTCTATGGACTTTTTTGTTATTGTTGATTTGCTGTTCATGGTTATATCGAATTCTACAACTTTTGTATATAACTATCATTTTCTCTTCAAATGCAAAATTATTGAAAGTCAGGAAATACACTCTATATTATGTTCATATGCCAAAAATGAAAAGCATTCATTTATTTGTTTGTTTGTTTGCTTTCTTACAGTGGTGGCCACATTTATTGCAGTACCCCAATATAGTTACTGGAGGTTTACTGCTTTGTCACCATTTATAGTTCTTTTTTCTGTATACTTTTTTTGTGGTTGTAGGGTGAGTCATACAACCAGAAATCGCAAGTTTGAATCCTGGTTGTGAAATGCAGCCGGTCTTCTCTGGGGATTCCGTGGGTTGGCATGGGGGCGGAGATTTGCTGGGCTGGTCTTTGTCCTTCAGAGGCCGGTAGCCTGCGGACATCTGCTCTTGAGTTCCTGGGTGTAAAAAGATGTCACTGAGCCTCGGGTCCCTGAGCTGTGTGGGGAATCACTGCAGTGAAGGAGAAATAATAATAATAATAATAATAATAATAATAATAATAATTGGGCATTCCAAATTTGGAGATAATCAGGGGTAAAATAATTGGAGTATATAAATTTAAAAAAATTACAAAAAAATAATTATTAAAAAAAAAAAATTTTTACGTACTATTTGTTTTACATACTTTGTGATATTTTGCTTAGTCTGGACTACCATAAAATAGCTGACATTGCTGAAAATAGGTCAGTTGTCGGACAAATCTTGTTGCTCAATGCTCAATGGTAGAAGATAGTTGAAATATGATTTTTTTCATTTTAAATCCTCATAATATTACACAACTTTAGCATCCTGATATTTTTGATATATTTGACATAAAATGGGTTGAAATTTGACAGATTTAATAAATAGTATTTATTAGTATACATTTTTGTAAAAAAAAATTTTGGAGGGGGTGAGGCTTATATATAAAAAAAATGAAATGCATTCCACAACAAAATACATTATCTCATTGGAAACAGCTACTTAAGGCCTTTCTGTGGATGTGTTGGTTTTAATTTCTGATTAATGGTTGCCGTGCATTTGTCACTTCTCATCTGGACTATAGCAATTCACTCTACTCTGATCTTCCAGCGCGTGCCATTAATAGACTATAATTAATACAAATGCAGCAGCCAAGATCCTTTCCAAATCCAGACGGCCCTTCTTCACTGGTTACCTATCAGATATAGGGTTACTTTTAAAATTCTTCTGCTTACATACAAATCTCTTCATAACTGCAGCCCTGAATACTTGTCCTCCTTGTTATCCCGCTGTATTCCCACACGTAATTTGAGATCCTCTGACTGTCCTTTTAGTAATTCCCAGGTCAAAGCGTGTAACTCTTGGCAGCCGTTCTTTTAGCTCTGCAGCTCCTTCACTCTGGAATGCTCTTCCCTTCCCTGTTTGAACTGCTCCCACCCACTCACTCTTCAGTCAAAGCTAAAAACTCACCCTTTTTCACTGGCTTTTTCTGAATCTTTTTATTCTATTCTGCTTTGCTGTTTCTTCATTTGAAATGTTTTCAAGTTATTGTTGTTTCTCTTATTTAGTATTTACTGTTTTTATTTAGGTCATTTAGATGTTCTTTTTTAATTGTTTGTTATTTTTTCATTGTATTAAATTGTTTGAATGTTAAGCGCTTTGTGAAGGTGGCCCACCTTGAAAGGTGCTATACAAAATTAAATTTGATCGATTGATTGAAACTACAAGCACTAAAACAAAGTGGTCATATTCTTGCCTATATATGGTCATTCTATTTAGGCAGGAAAGGGTTTCAATAAATCAAGTGATCACAGGTCCACCTCAAATCCTAGCTCATAGACAGTCCAGGCAGTCTGGTGTCTTTGCAAACTAACAGCATTAATAATATATAAAGCAATTTGTTTACAATGCATACCTTCAGGCAGTCTAAGACATATACCAACATCTCTAAAGCTAATAACAATCCTATCCTATAGCATCATGCTTCAATATAGGTAAGATGTAAAGTCAAGATTATGCTTACCCTCCTGCAGAGAAGTATGTCTTAAAATATAAAAAAAAATCAATAAAGATACAAGCTTACATTTTGTGAGTGCTGGCATTTGATTATTTAATTTTGAATATTTATTTGCACCTTTAACACCCCGTGAATACAGATCATTGTTGCACATGCTTTTTACAGCGTGCTCCTATTTCTTTAATAAAATACCTGAGCCTGATTATAAGTAGGTTGAGGTTAGGATTCTGTTTGGGACAGACCACTCCAGTAGACCAGGCTATTATAAGAAACTAATATGGTAACACTATTTATCGTAAGTTGTGTAACTGAAATATAAATTGATATGCATTCAAATATTACTTTGTATCAATTTCTTACTGAATTGCTGTGATATAATCCCAAGGTATACTTTATTAAAATATAAGATAAGGTTTCAATTTCATACAGGGGTGCATATAAGAATCGACACTCCTTTGATTAATTTCAGTATTGTGCAATAAAATTTTTGGTTAATGTTTTAACGCTGAAGTGGAAACATTGAGGTTCTTGGTCCAGAGCCCAGTTTTAGTTGCTGGATTGAGTTGAAGAGTTTAGAGTGGGAAAAGATATCCCTGAGATCAATAAAAAAAAAATGTACGTATTATGACGGAGTTGACAGGATGCTGAGATAAATCCAAATGAACAGCATACCAAATTTTTGTATCCCAAATTTCCTTTTCATAATTTTGATTTTGGACAGCTTCACACACAAAGGTAAATGTAACCTTTAACCTGGTATAGCTGTGTGGCGTTGTAGGTTGCAAGACATGGTTCGTAAAACAAATCTTGTTAGACCTGGTTAACATTTGAATTAAAAAGTGACAATTTTATGATATAAGCAGAGGAAGGTATTATTGTATCCATGGGCATATTCAAAACTACATGTATGATTATCTATTTTCTTAATTTTACCTTTCATACTCTTACTTCTCAACAGGTGAGGAAACAGTCCTGTGTCAACTGGGCTCAGACAAAGGGTAAGAACTTCATGGACTGACTAAATTATTGAATGCTACTGCATACCTTGCTCGAATTTAATTAAACTTTTCACGGATATTCTTTACAATACAATATTCCACAATATGCATTTACCAGTTTTGTGGCAATCCCCACAATTGTAGTGGTAGAGTAAAAAATGTGTAGTACCATGAGGGGCATCTAGTTGAACATTAAATAATTTAGGACAAATAAGCTAATAGTAACATTTTTTTTTTTTTTTTTTTTTTAGCGTTAGACTGTACCGTATATGTGTGGCAAAGTGCCCTCCCCTGTGTGTATATTGTGTTATATGTTGTGTGTTAATGTTGGTGTGGAGTCATTGGTACACGGGATATAAACAGGTCGGTGTAACGCAAGTGTTTAAAATGTATATGTGTATTTAGGCACGAGGATTGCTCAGCACGTCATGTGCAAATGAAACGTAATAATATGTGAGCACGGGGAATTGCACTTTATTAATTCACGTGCAGTTGTACCGCGACTCCAATTGAATGTATGAGTAGCAATTGAGTCTCAGTACAGCTGCATAAAAGCTGCATGTTTTCACCCTCTGGGAGATGTGTGTTCAGTGAGTGGAGAACAGGACTGGAGACGGAGGTAATTGTAAAAGTACTAAGTAAAATAGAAGCTCACCATGTTTTAATTGGTGTTAGTCTGTTTTGTTTGTCTCTTTGTTTTGGTGAATGTGCTGTGTCCTGTGTTTTTGTTTGTCTTACAACCATTTGTTTTCTGACTGTCTGTTCATTTATTAAATGCTGAGCAAGACCATTCACTCAGCTCCACCAAACTCCACCTCTCTCTCTGTTTATTTCCGGGTTCCTGTTTCTGGTCTGACGTCCCCCACTCCAGCCATCTTTGTGACAAAATGCCATTGCATAGCCGTTTTACCAAAGTAACTTAATTGACTGCATGCAGTTTCAAAATATCATAATGTTTCACAGCCTAAAGGAGGTTTTCCTATGTAAAACCTACACTTATATAGGTATGCAAGCCTTGTTAATAATTGCTTAACTTTGTACTTGAAGTAGGTTGATTTTCCTGACTAAATTTAGAGTGACTTCAAAAGCAATGAGGGAATAAATCAATTAATATTGACTTACTGTAGTTGTCAGAGATCATTGAATGCAGGGTTTTGCTCTTTGTTTTGAGTTACCTTGAAGACAGACAGCAATGTATTTTGTCTGAAGAAAGCCTTAGGGTTTTCTTTGTAACACATGCTGGAGGTTGTTCCAATACCCAAAGTAAAACCAGCAGTATTAATAGAAAAGAACATCTGATGATGTCTACACAACTATATCTGGGTCTATTTGCTAGCTTACGAGACACATATTTCTCCCTAAAATCTCTTCACTGCCAGGTGATGCCCAAGAGATTGAGGTGATAAGCCTGATGTGGATGAACAAGAGTGTTTCCTTGAGGACAAGCTTGGTTTTAATGGGGGGGAGTATCCCTTATAAAAGTTTACCATAGTAAAAGCATATCAAAGTGAAATAAAGCATAGTGAAAGCATGGTCAAGCAAAGACAAGGATTGCAAAGAATAGCAAGGTACGGTAAAGCATGTTAATAAACATTGCAAACCAGGGTAAACTTTGGCAAATGGATAGTATAATCATGGGGAAAGCAAGATAAAACAAAATACTGTGCAAAAATACCATGGTAAAGTTTTGTAAAGGATGTAACAAACCAGTAGCTGACTGATACGAAAACTGAGTAGTCTCTGTACTCAGAGACAAGAGTTTGTCATTTCTTGACCTAAGATGCAGAAGTACTTTCCCATCAGCTCCTTATAAACCTCTGTGTAATTACTTTGTTATACACCCTTGGTGTGAATATAAATAATAACAGGATGTGTTGTAGGTAGGGCTGTCAATTAATCACAGTTAACGTCTGTGATTAACGTGCACATTTTTTGGGAGATACATTCCTTTAACGCAATCCTGTCTTGTCCCTCTTAGAATACTGTAATTAATTTCCTACACCACCATTTTAGTGCATGCCAGAATTGAATGAGTGTAGTCATCATTTGAATATAAAATTAGTCACAGGACAGCATTATGAAATTGAAGGACTTGTTAAGGAGAAGTTTAACTTTTAATTAAATTTAAATTTTTTGACAGTTCATTGGCTAGAAAGAGGGTTATTTGTATTTACTGTCAAAGTGAGTTTCAGTATCACTGAAGCGTATCTAGTCTGCTGTATCACCTGCATGCTAAACATGCTTTCACGACAACAACAATGCAACAACAAGTGAAACCTGTCAGTTTCGACAGAGCTCTCTTTTAGAAATTCAGGATCACTGTGTCTGTATGATAGTATGATACTATCACGTGCTGTTGGATAGCTATTGACTGAAGACCAGTTAACATTGTAGCTTTGTTTTATTTCAATAACCACATTTAAAATTATTATTATAATTATTTTTGTAATTTAAACGGAAATGAAAAACATTTGTTTATGAGTAAAGGAAGCTGTAAAGGAAACTGATCATTTTAAATGCAGTAAGGTGAGTAACAAGCTAACTCCAATGTGATTTAGCAGTTAGTTCAAACAATTTAACAACAGTGCTGGATTGGAAATACATATACAGCTAAAAAGAGACTCCAGAAATAGGAAAACAGGGTTTTTATGCTGGGATGTTGTTGGATGATGATGACAATATTAATAGCATCAGTAAAAAAAACTAACTTAAATGTGTCAATTAAATAAACTATTTCAAATCGATTAACTGAGGTACATTTTTTTTAATTGCTTGACAGCCCTAGTTGCAAACAAATGGTGAAGCTCAATGATGAAATCAGATTGCCACTGCCATCATGTCATCATGCTTGGTTTGGTAATGATAACTACAATACTGATTGTTGACTGTAGCAAATAGAATTAAGTAGCATGTTGTTTATCTCAACAAAGCTTACAAAGTGCCCCCTGGCAGCTACTTACCCCTGTTGAATATATTATTTTAACACTGCCCTTTCCATTATGTGAGCCCTTCCTAGTGATGGAATCACTCCTTAATGTGAGTTCTTCTCTTTCAGGTTTATCACACACCATACAGCATGTAACTATTTTGGCTGGAGGATCAGTGGGAGTGATAGGATTTATTTTATTCCTGGGTTTTTCCATTGTTTGGTATGTACCGTGGTTATGAGGTTACTTTTATATTACTGTTGATATTCTGAATCATTTCCATGTGTTTGTTTTTTGGCCAGATTCTCAAAGCCATTTCCTCTTCATTAGTGAAAAAAACCACCAAAATAAAACAAACAAAAAAAACTATAAACTAACCAAAACAGAAATAAATTGAGTGGCTTATAAGGATTGTTAATTTGCTTATTACTCATTTTAGAATTTTTTTTTTTTTTTTTTTTTCAGAACAAAATTGCTAATATTTATTTGGAGTAAATGGAATCTGGCCCATAGTATATTAACTAATGACACCATACCAGTGTAAGTGGTGGTCGTCTTCGACTTGAAAGGGAACTCCTATTGTTATTACTTATTACTGGAAGTGAAAACTCAAGTCTAGACATGTTTGACTCCAAACCTGTCCTTATACTTTGGTACTCTGAGATTCTGTGGCAGTCTGCCTAGGGGCTGATAAAAATGATAGCTGGGTAACATACATTAGACCTCCCCTGTGCTTGCTTTAACAAGTCTGAAAATATATATACCATTTTTCTTATTACTAACCAGTTTACTCTGATGAAACTCTAGCCCAGTGGTGCACAACTCAGGTCACGGAGGGCCAGTGTCCCTCCTGGTTTTTATTCTAAGCATATCCTAAATTGGTTAATTGGACCAATTAAGCTTCTAATAAGGTCCAATAAAGTACTTTAGGGTGCAGTTGGAATAAAAGTCTCTCCAGGTTTTTATTCCAGGACAGAGTTGTGCACCACTGCTCTAGCCAAACCACACAAGTGTTAGAAACAATATCACAGTAGAATTCCTATATCGTTTCCTATATGTCATTATCCTTCTGAGGACCCACTAGTCCAAATTTTAATGATAAATGTGCACAAAGTGAAATTCATGCCCACATGACATTGAGCACCCAGTCTGTCTGAACAGGGACTGTGTGTTAAGAGAATATGTCTGGAATGCATCATGTGAAGACTGAAATGTAAAACCAGGTCAAAGTACAGCACATTTTACTCCTGAGTGGAGGAAAGTATCTTAGACCCATTGTGTATTCTATTAATACATCAGGCCACTTTTATAACCGTACTTTAATGGTTTGACGGATTATGTTTTAAAGTGCAGGGTTGAATAAAAATACACGTAACAAAAAAGTTAAAATACGGATCTAATTTCTGCAATTATGCAGTAGGGTATACCAATCTGGTCCACATAGATGTGCCGTCCAACACAAGGATTTCTTTTCTGCCTTTTTAATAGTATCAGCAGTATTGTCAGACACTACAGTGGATATTTCAAAAGTATAAAGCTGATACCAAATGTATATAAATAATATAAAGGACAGCAGACCTCTGTGTATGAGGAAATATCGGAACAAGCTGAAGTAAAGAAGGACGACACATACAGATGCTCACTGTCTATTAATAACTGGTTTACTGTTCATAGACACCTTTTTAAAAATCCAGCTGTATGATTTCTATTAATAACCAACCCTTATAGGGTCCATTGTCGTTTTCACTGCAAAGAGGGAAAACGGGTGTTGAAGACAATAATCATTTAGGCCCAAATTTATAAAGGGGAAAAACCGACCGCAAAAAGCCACATAGTGTGCGTGTTCAATACGGCCGCACTCAGAATCAAAATAACAACCTATTTTATAAGACTAATTAGGTAAAGCAGGCAATTCTGCAATCAACCAATTTAAATACCCCTCACTGCAATTAGCGGTGGATAATTACACACCTCTCACAATAAATAGCAGGTTTGGGTCAACCCTGCGTGTGTAGGCTACACATTCCAAACAAAAATGAATGGCACACAAAGACCTCAGCCTGTTACTAGCCATGGTGATAAGGATAATCGGAGGTGAAAACTGAAATTTACCATTATGGAAGTGGAGATTTTGGTACAAGCAATGCTTGTAACACATGAAGTACTCCTCGGAATATCGTTCCATCTTTTCTTAATCTCCTCCACCGTTCTTATAATAATGCCTACACTCTAGAAGTAAAGGCTCTCGTTAGAACCTCGCCTTACCACTGTGGGGAGACCTTTTTAGGTGCATCTAAGAACCTTTTATTACATGGATTCTGTATTCTCTATTTGCAGACTTTCTTTTTTGTCATGTCATACAATTTGCAAACTGACTTTATCAGAAGGGTTAAAAAATGAGCTCTTTGCAAAATGTTTTTAAATGTTTCTTTGTCCTTGAAAACTATGTCTCCTTCTTGCTGCAGACAGGTCTCCCACACCACCTTGCCTTTTATACAGCCTACTGTCTGACTGCAGCAAATTAACTAGCTCTTAAAATAATCAAGCAAATATGAGGCCCACAATTACCAGCAGCTTTAAGAAATTAGACGGAATATTTAATAGACCTAATTTGCAAAATTTTAGCGGTTTCATTCAGAAACGCCCCTGAATTACATATGCATATACAGAATTACATATGCATTAAGTGCTAAAGAGCACAGACAATTTTTTTTTTTTTAAAGCAGGTGAGATCAATTACAATATAAACTTCAATATGGTACAAGTGATATCAAGAATTGGGTTTCTTTGTAATTTCTTATGGAAACACTGTGAAGCGCATACTGTGATTGGCTGCAAGATCCTTAGCAGTCTATAATAAAGCGTTCAATACTGCATATACTGGATGATTCATAAACAAAGCACCTTAGGTTTCAGTCATGGTAGGCAGGAGCATATGTGGGCTTAATTTGCAAGTCATAATGCAGCAGATGCTTTCCTTCAAAAGGAAGTATTACACAAGAGTATAGTTGCATAAATTTGTGTAAATTACTATGTGTCAAGCCAATGGCAAAGCTCATTTCAAGCTCTTGTTTCTGAATCACTGTGTACTATTTATACAGTAAACTATAAAGTTTTACATAGGGTTTGGCTAAATGTTTTTAAAGACATCAGCAACTTGATCTAATCATGAAACCTCTTCCCAAGGTACTGCAAGAAGAGATGAGACACGTGATCAAATGGCTGATGACAACCTACAGTACCACTTCTCACCGGGAACACTACTCTTTCTATTGACGAGCAATAGATTCAGACAATGTTCAGACTGTTGACATGCTTCCAGTATTCAATTCAAAGAGCTTGATTTGCAGCTGCACTGATTAAAGTCAATGTAGTGCTTAGCTTGTTTTAGGGGTGTTTTAACCTCGGGGTTGTGAGTGTACTCCAATCAACATTTTAATTGGATTTAGGTATTTATTGAAAAAGCTTCTATTTGCTTAAATCTTGCTTTGATGATAATCAGCACTACCAATAACTAATGCCAGACAGTTTTCAGCACACAATGATTCCAGGGGAGGTCCAAGCAGGAGTCTTAAAGTGTGTTGGCTCTGAATCTCTGAGGCTATTTTTTATATTGACTTTTTGATACCTGAATAACAACCACCCATTGGGAAATATGTAGGGGTACCTCATATTTTACATCCAATCCAATACGGGGTGACTGACAGCCATCTTGTGAATTTTCCCATTACCGCGATTTCCCCTTAGTCAATGGTTTCCCCCTTAGTCAATTATTACCCTTTGTATTGTGTAAGTGTGTGTTGAGTCGAGTTTGGAGAGAATCTGCTCAGAAATGTGTATCTAGTGACCCTTTTTAACTTATTAAAACAAATTAAAAAACAAAAAAGTAGGTGATTATTTTGTAGTGTGTATGTATGTGTATATATATGAGATATATGGTATGGCTTAATTTTTCATGTTTTGAATTGTCTCGTAAAATAAAGTCTTCGATTATTTAACTGCCATTGTCAGTAGCCGTAGCTGTAGTTTGTAGGCAAATAAATGAAAAATATTTTGAATGCATTTTTTTTTTCTTTTTTAACATGTATAGCGTGTGGTTGCATTAGACTGAACTCATATCATTTTAATGTGAGATGCTTATCTGGTGTTTCTGTTTCTCCATTTAAAATGATTTTGTTAAAATATTAGCTCCTTTTGCAAAACAAATTATAAAAACAATTGTTATTTGTGACAACAAAAAAAAGATTTAAATATTGCTTCATCAGAACCTGATCTTCTATAAAGCATGTGCACAGTAGGTTCATAACAGTTAAAATGTGATTGTTGAAAGCATAGCTCTAAATCAATTATCAGTAAGCTTTTAAAAGTGCCTTACCAAATGTTGGATAAATGAGGTTATTTTATTTGCAATGAATCTATGTTCAATAAATGGTGTTTTTCATTGTGTGGTCTGCCACACCCATGGCATGCATTCATTCTATCTGCATTTAGAATTGTTGTGAATTAATCAAAACTCCAAATCTTAAGTTGCACTGTTTGATGAAGTCCAGCTGAATCAGAACCTGCTTTTCTAGAAATAGCGAGACATCTTAACAAATAATATTTATGTATTTTAGCACATCAATGATATCAGAATGTTGTAAATCAACACACACTGTTATCTTGGGCAGGTGTTGTGATTCTTGGTCTCCCAGTCTGTGGCCTGTCATTGACAGAGTGTGTCTGGTTATATCGTTTCGCAAGGTTTGAAATTGCTGGCTGTGGGCACCCAAGATGGAGAGCCAGGGTATGCTGCCCTAGTCCAGCCTCCAACATGTGATTTTCTTTATTACTTTTATTCAAGCTTGCAATTCAACAGCTGAAATCACTCCATAACCTGTGTCCAATCAACTGTCTCACTAATTAGGTGATTAAGTGCATATACTTCAGTCATAGTCACTCAAGTTTGTCATGGTCAAGGATGAATGATCGAGTGTCCATCATTTATAACCTTTTTTTTCCGAAAAAATAAATGTGTTATAACAGTGATACGTTTCTTTTATACATATTACACACACACACACACACACACACACACACATACTGTATGTCTAATTTAACTTTTTTTACTTGTATATTTTAATTTAGTTCATTTAAAAACACAAACACGACAGGACATACAATTATCTTTGAACCTTAACCTTAATATTACAAGGATCTTATACACTGACTGTCAGAAAATGAATGGTGTCCTTCAGGTGATTGCTTGAGTGTTAACAGATTGTTCATGGTCTGGTTCTGAAGGTTTTTGTCATCTGGGCCACTGTCACACAGTGTTATTTATGTATTAATTTGGCTGTATTATCTTCAGGTTTCAGGATTTATCAAAGTGTCTGAAATGTGAATGTATCAATAAAGCATTTCATATCCTGTTAAGAACAGGTTCAACTCTATATCACTTAGTAGTGGGAGCTTTCGAGAATATTGCCCAAATAACATGTTATACATCACCCCTGGAAATTTGTGCCATCACAAATCTGTTAATTCTAACTGTGTCATCTCAGTTCTGGGTTTAAATTTATCACACTAGCTTGGCCTTTCACCCAGGGAAAAACATATTGTTCGAGTCATTGCCTTATGTTATCAGTGTCCTGCTCCCCCACCATGCACGCACACGCATATTTAACATATCTTAAAAGCATTTACTCCAATCTGTAACTAATATTTAAAAGGAGAAAAACACCTGCTAATTGTTTAAGACTGTAGCCAAACTATAATCTAATATAAGGTAATTGAGAACTGGAGTAAATTAACAAGTATGCCTTTTAGGGGTGTTGAGATCAGGGATAACACAGGTTTCTCCGAAATGCTTGGCAACCATACCTGATACCAGACCTAGCGGGACCACCATCTTGGGCAAGTTCAATCTTCTTGCCCATCCAGTCTTGTCATCACAATTATGCCAACTTGTGTCGTGGTTTTATATGAAACTTTAATACAATGAAGGACCTTGGGTAAAAGCCAAGACTGAACAGCATTTCTAGACTTACAAAGACATTCAGTTAGCCCTGTAAACTGCATTTACTCACTTTTTATTTAACAATTTAGAGCAGCTTTACCCAACAAGAGAAAAAATTGTATTCATTAGTAGGGCTGATGTACAAATAAATACACACACACACACACACACACACACACACAATAATGTGTATATCATTAAAATAGAATAAGTCAAAGGTACAGCAACAAGATCTGTGTGTTTTTTTTTTTTCACTGCTCACATTCATGTCTTGTATTCTTATTTCCAAATACAAATATGTTTAAAGGCAAGGGCTCTAATCTATGGATCTGTGATTCAATATAAATAACCCTTGACTGACACCCTGTGCAATGGAGTTTTGCTGGAAAGTTAAACACAGGGCCATGAGCTCATGTTATTGTAGCTTAGTAATAGCCTAAGTTACAATCAGCTATTTGAATCTCAATGTTCCTTACCAGACTGTGACACTTTTGTTGTTAGCTGTGACCATGCCCAGCTACACTAGATAAAGGTCAATGAAAATAACCTGCTTAAATAGTAGAGTAGGATAGGGTTACCTGTTGGCATGGGTTCACAGAAAACAGTAGTTCACAGAAAATAAGAGACTCAATAGATGGGGGTTGACATTGTACTTGTGCACACACATTAGTTTTTTCTAACACCTAAATATTAAAATGTTATATCTGAGTTGAATAGCATGTGTTGCCATTTAGAGTTAAAGTTTTCATTAAAAGATAATAAAAAGCAGGTTACAAGGAAACGTTGGCGTTGTTGATGTGGTTGTTATCTGCTAGAATCCCAAAGCCAAATAAAAGTTCCCAGGCCGGTGCTTTGTTTTTATTTTTTCTACTTTAATACCATGCACAAAACTGCCACTGCCTATTGTCAGAGTGAGGTTGAGACACACTTGCTCATATGTTTAATTCTAAAGCAGGAGTCTAGAGCTGCCCTATGTAAAAAGTGGGTGGATGTACAACAGCCTATAAATAGGTTTGTGCATAAAAAACTGTTGTAAATATTTGTATACTGTATATGGGGTTTTCACTGGCAGAAAAGTGACTAAAATTGTATGTTAATCTTCTACTCTCCCTCCTTTAACAACAGGTCCTAATTGGCAACATTCACAAAGAAGCCAGTTACACAACAGTAATGCAGTGTTGGAAGACCTGTGCTGAAACAACGAGGCTTCATGCACAGTGGGATGGAGTTATTTTATTTTCAAGTTGTGTGTGAATTACCAGTCAAAAAGAGTATAAAGCTGGAAGAGAGTAGTTCAAAACTGGAAGGGCTTGCTAACAAAGGCATTGTCCATGTGTAACAGGAAGACGCTTATTTTATTTGTTGCAGGGGCTTAAGTAAAATCTATATTGCCACTTTAGTATTGGGTTGTTAGAATGTCATTATGTGACGCACTTTAATTGTATACTTCTGAAATCAAGTCCAATGGGGTAATCAGCGGCTACAGGGATTGCCTCTTCAATTTGCTCCTCTTAATTTTAACCAGGTGTGCTGTTTTGTTAATTGCTGTGTTGTTTTTTTTTTTTTTTTATTTAATTCTTACGTTGTACTGCTTTATTGAAAATACATGTTTGTCCTTGTTAATCTCCTTGTTATTTCTCCCCTATTTAATTGTGGCAGAGACAGGAACAGCAAGGACGGGCTGAAGCGGAGCTTGCAGTATCTGTGTTAAGAAAGTGAGAATATTCATTCTTTTACTTTTGGGTAAATAGAGGTGTAGTTAAAGGGTACACAAGGACCTTTTTATTTTCTTGTGTTACATGTTCCCATGTGTTGCTACAACTGTTTACGTAAGGTGTGTGTTGTTTTATTTTTTGCATTCCCTGCCTCAAGATGGCTTCCCATATACCTGCATGGACCTCTCAGAACTACATTTCCCATCATCCTCCTGCTCACATATGTAACTGAGATGGATTTACCAGTGATCAGTGTAGTTCAAAGTTAATCTTTTTTGTAGTTATTTTGTGTGTTAGGGTTTATGCTGCGTCTCTAACCACCCACCCTTCTTGTTCCAGCTGAAATAAAGCCTGGGTTTTACATGTTTTTGTTCTTGTCTTGTTTTTTTTTTTTTTTTTTTATTGAGAGAATACTGTGACCCCACCTGATTGAATAAGGACCTGTGGTGTATTTTATAGAAGTATTTTTGACTGGGTTTGAACTCACAGTGACGTAGTTGGCTGCAATAACTTTTTATACAGTCCTAATTGGCCAGGTGTTACAACTTGCCGTAGTAGGCAGGATCAGGCTTAGGGTGTCACATTGCTGTTCTTTCAAAACCCAACAATGTTAGATTGTGCTCGTGATGGTAGTAATTCTGGGTCAAGGATATTTTTCCCTTGGATGGAGATTACAATTCTTCCAGCACGGGAAACAGTTGTGCTAAAGATGTCTTTATAAAGTTAAATGAGCTGTATGGAATCATGCCCCTGCTTCTGTTCGCTCCCTGTTATTTAATTGCAGGCAGAATCATTTGGATTTTGTTTCATTTTTCTGTCTTAAACAGCATGGCATGAAACTGAAGCCTGCCAAGTGCTGCTTGTTACAGAAATGACAACAGTATTTAGGTCATGTGATTTCAGAAAACGTCGTCTCTCTGGATCCAGAAAAGATAATGGCTGTACAGGAATGGAAGACTCCCACAGCTCTCAGAATTGCGGTCCTTCTTTGGTTTCATCGGCTATTACTGACGATTTATTCAGGCCTTTTCAAAAATTGCTGTGCCTTTACATCAGCTGCTTGGCAGGACCTCCCTCAAGGGAGCCAGTAGAAGACCTGTTTCCGTAAATGCTTGGAAAAGGATGGAAGAATGTGACTTAGTTGTTCAACAATTAATATAGGTACTCATAAATGCCTCTGTATTTGCATATGTTATTTATACAGATGCTAGTCACCAGGGGTTGGGGGCTGTCTTAGCTCTATTGCAAGATGGCCAAGGAAAAATAATTGCCTATGCAAGTTGGAGTCTTCAAGCAGCTGAGCGAAATGACTCTATAACTCTTTTACATTGGAGCTATTGGCGAAGTGGGCGATCACCGAGAAATTCCACGAGTAGCTGTAGGGTCCCAG
Source organism: Polyodon spathula (assembly GCF_017654505.1). Taxonomy (NCBI): domain Eukaryota; kingdom Metazoa; phylum Chordata; class Actinopteri; order Acipenseriformes; family Polyodontidae; genus Polyodon; species Polyodon spathula. The sequence goes on from NC_054534.1 coordinate 16,231,985, forward strand.
TTTACGATCTTCATGGATAACAATCCCCTGGTACACCTGCAGATGGCTCACCTGGGAAGAGTGGAACAGAGTTGGGCAGCATGGTTAGCTGTTTATCAGTTTTAGGTGAAATATCGTCCCGGCTGCGCTAATGAGAATTCTGATGTCCCATGTGCCATTGAGTGAGGCTGGAGTTGAAGAGGATAGGGAGGCTTTGGAAGTCTCTGCTTTCAAGGACGTCCGGATAGAGGTGGTGCAGACTTGTCTCTCTGGGGTAGTCGGCCCAGGTAGGAGGAGGAGGCAATCCTGGATCAGAGTTTGGGCATGGAGGTGGGAATAGCTTGGTCAGCAGAGAGGTGGGTGGCTCTGCACCAGGAACACGGTTTTAAGACATGTCCATTTCTTTCTCCAGCCCAAAAAGCTTTGTCTCCAGAACGTCGCAGGGAAGACCCCATAGTGCTGCAGTTCTGGAAAGAGATAAAGCGACTCGTCCTAGTAGAATGACTGCCTTATTGATTATTTCAAGAGCCAAAGGAACAGCTTGCCCAATTTTGAAGCAGCAGTCATCTAACATGTGTGTGATCTATATGGGGCAAAAAGTCATACTACTCCTTACCACCCATCTAAGAAATATTGCCAAATTGAAAAGTATTCTTTCCTGACCAGATGCTGAGAAACTGATGCATGCTTTTGTATCTTTAAGGACTGTTGACTATTCTCTGGTACTTGTAGTCATGTTATTTCTCATCTGCAACTTGTACAAAATACTGCTGCTAGAGTTTTAACAGGGAGTAAGAGACAAAAACACATTGCTCCCATATTAGGATATTTGCACTGGCTTCCAGTCCAGTTTAGGATAGATTTTAAGGTGCTGCTTTTAACCTATAAAGCTTTAAATGGCCTTGCTCCATCTTATTAAATGATCTTCATAGCCCCTCTTATGTTCCTAGATGCTCACTGCGATAACAGGATGCCTTACTTACTTAATATTCCCCAAATTCTGAAAAAGAAACACAGGTACTAGAGCATTCAGCTATAAAGCCCCCAAATTATGAAAGGTCTTGATGTTTGCTGCCTTTTAAAACTGGGTTAAAAACAAATTTTTTATATTCTAGCTTATATATCTTAAAATGTTTTCTAACTCTTTCTTGCTTGTTTTATTGTTTTAATGTTTTATTGTTCAGTTTGTATTCTGTTCATTTTTACTGCTTATTGTAACATGTATTAATGTTTTTATCCTTGTAAAGTGCTTTGCGGTGTACTATTGTGAAAGGCACTAAAGTTTGATCAGAAACTATATTATTATTTTACAAAATAAAAATAAAATAAATAATAATTTTAAATTCTAGAAATAATTTTTACCAGGCATTAAGGACAGTGTTTCAAAATCATATTCATTACATGAATGTCTGGTAATGGCTGGTAATACACAACATGGACAAACTTGTATAGTTTATAATAAATATATCCAAGCAATTTCAAGCACAAAATGAGTAGCAAAGATAAAATAAATAAGGGAAGTCAGCTGAGACCTATAGATTCACATCAACAGGTTTATTTTTATTTAATTTGTTTGTAAAGTATGTCAGTTTAACAGACTACGCTCTTGTTCATAGTTCCTGCTTGCCACAGTGTGCTGAAGAATGTGCATGTTTGATGATAAGTTATTATATCTGTAAAGAGGGTAGGTTGAATGACTCCTTCCCTGAATGTTGCACTGTCTTGCTGTTGTGGCAGACCAGTGTTACTGGTATAGGGGCTCTAATTACTATGTTTCTTTAAAGGGTGCTGACAAGAAATTAATTAAAGGGAGATGAATCTTTTGTTGACATTACTTGTGGGTGAAAAGATAGGTCAGGCAGCCGAATGGATATCAGCAAGTTTGCACAGGGGAAAAAAGAGACCATACAATACTAAAACTGTCCATGGTTACTATATCTTTCATTAGGCAAAATGAAATACAATGAAATGCAAGACCTTCAACAGATGAGATAATGTGGTATGGAAGCTTGAGCTCATAATTAATCAACTTTTCCCCTCTTTACCAAAGAGATATGTCAGTATTCACTTAATCTCTAAATATAAGTTAGTAGTTTTAGCACCAGTAGAAGTCAACGCTTTTGCAGCGTTAATTGTGTCATCATACAAAGGGAGGGGTTAGGTTGGCCAGGGTGTCCTCGGCTCACTGCTCACCAGCGACCCCTGTAGACTGGCTGGGCGCCTGCGGACCAGCCTGTAAGCTGCCCGGAGCTGTGTGGTCCTCTGACACTGTAGCTCTGAGGTGGTTGCACAGGGGGCCTGCGAATGTTTATGTAGGATACTGTGTCTCAGTTCTTTCACTGCACTGTACTTGTCTTCACAGATACTACTTCAGGATTAGTTTAAAATAAATAAATTAATCAACACTAAAGGCATACAAGATCTTCATATGACCCACTTTTTTCAGTCTCAGTTAAATCATACATCAGAGCAATTAAGTTAGCTTACTTTGTTTGACAAAGAGTCACTTTTAAAGTTCACCAGATGTAGTACTGGGACTTCATGCATAATTATTTTTTGTCTGAAGAGGAGTTATGTAATTTCATGTCTTTGTATGTTTATTCGTATTTTTTATTTGTATAAAACTTTTTATTAACAATCATTTTGCATGTTGAGATTCTGTTCTCAACACAAATATACATCAGGCGATTTTGTTGTTCATATCAAAAAGATATTATGAAACCAGTACATTCCTTTCATTAATGAACAAATATGCTTTCTAAAATGCTTTGTGAGTGAATAGACCATTTGCTATCAACCTTTTGTTTACCTCACAAGACAAAGAGGTTAGCCACTTAACATCTACTGTATTATCACCAAGGGTTAATAAAAAGCATATTGATTTAGGTAATTATATCTATATCCAAGAATGAAATTCTGCCAGTATTATTATTATGGAGTAATTATTATTTTCTTTAGTGTGGTGGAGAAACTATCTGAATATTCGAAAGACCATTGCTGAACATGAATTTGAAGGCAAAAATCCTGGTCAGTGTTCACCATAAATTACATAGTTGATAAATATAAAAAAATTACTATGACAACGTATTTTGCCCCGCAATAATTTAAGGTAAATAATGCCAATACCAAGTTTCATGACAACTGGATAAGCAGTCCTCCAGATTTATGGAGAAATGTAAATTGGACATATCTACCTTCAGAAAAACCTACTTGGTATACAAGTTTTGTTTATTTTTATTTATTTTTTTTTTTTTTTGGGGGGGGGGGGGGTTCGATTTAATTTGCTTCTATGATATATAATATATATTAAATAATGTTCGGTATTTCAGATTGTAGTTGTTTACTGGTTATAAAAACTAAACATTAACCTTTAGTCCTATAAACAGTTGACCTATGGCAATTCTAACAAGATATGGGGGGGGTTCATATTTCCTAATGTACTTTATGTGCTTTTGAATGCTCACATCTAAATTACTTGCTTTGCTTTTATACTGTGCCTACGTACTGTACAACAAGCTTTACATTGTATAAAGGCACTCATTATAGTTCCCCTGTGGTATAAATGGTTACAGATCTATTCTATTATCCTTACTGGTAATGAGTTTGGTTTCTGGGGAGCTGTTTCACGGTTAGGTTTCTAAAAAGCTTGTAATTACCAATAATGAACACCTTATTCGGTACTGATACTTCCTCCCAATGGAGTTGGAGTTATCAACCCACAGTTTATCCTCCATTCACATTAAAACCTACCTTTTTTAAGAGCTGTCTTTCTCTGTTTTAGAAACAAGCAGCCAAAATAAAATCAAATAGCAGTATCTCACGTTTAAATTGCACCATTTGCCACCAAATTCTTAGAAATATCTGGGGCTGTAGTACCTTACAACAAAACAATCATTCACAATTAGGAAGACAAGCCTTTCATTAAATAAAACCAATTCTATATGCAATTATGTGGTTTGGAGTACAGTCAAATTGATCATTAAGAAGTGGAAGATATACCACAACACCCATAATCGGCTTAGAGCAGGCCGTCCTCCCAAATTGAGCAGCTGGGTAAGAAGGGCATTGGTCAGAGAAGCCACCAAGAGGCCAATGACAACTCTGAAAGACCTACAGCGTTCCATGGCTGAGATGGGAGAAACTGTCCATATATCAACACTAGCTGGGGTACTCCACAAATCTGGCCTGTATGGAAGAGTGGCAAGAAGGAAGCCATTTCTGAAAAAAGCCCATGTAAAATCCTGCTTGGTATTTGCAAAAAGTGACGTGGGAGACTCTGAAAAGATGTGGCAAAAGATTCTGTGGTCCGATGAAACAAAAATTGAACTATTTGGCCTAAATGCAAAGCGTTATGTCTGGTGCAAACCCAACACAGCACATCACCGAGGTAACACTATCCCTCTGTGAAGCATGGTGGTGAAGGTATCATGCTATGGGGATACTTTTCGTCGGCAGGGATGGTAAGAAGAATGGGCGAATATTGCACGATCCAGATGTGCAAACCTGGTAGAGACTTACCCCAAAAGACTCACAGCTGTAATTGCTGCCAAAGGTGGTTCTACCAAGTATTGACTTTGGGGGGGGAATACTTATCTAACATTAACTGTTGTTTCACAATGAAAATTCTCTTGTCTCTTCAAAGTGTTGAGTAGGTTGTATAAATCCAGGAAAAAAAAAAATTTAATGCATCAACATTTCAGGTTGTAATACAACAAACTGAAAATGTCTAAGGGGGTGAATACTTATTATAGGCACTGTATCTATCGATCCTTGCAGGCCCTTCACTTGTTCTGCATGCAGGATAGCTATCTTCTCCTCCACACTTCCTCTATTTCAGCTATTTGCTTAATAGGCTGTGGGTGTCATTTCCTTAAGGCTTGAGGATAAGTCGCACTCTGTATAGCTATATAACCTATACAAATATGCAAAGAATACAATACCTTCAGAAACCCTTGAGAGATAAATAATAAAAAAGTTTGAATATAGCATGCCTCCGGTCTAGAATAATGAGTAAGAGGTGAAGGGGGTTGGATAATAGCAATCCCTCACTTCTAAATATAGCACTACACCCCTGTTCATAATAATAAAAAATACTGATCAAATTCAAACATACATATTTTACTGTTTAGTAAATGTAGGTCTGGTAGTGTCAGAAGCCTGAAATGCTATGCTTGAGCAACACATGGATCATCAGTTTCAAATTCTATGTGAATTCCATTACATGCTACTTTAAAAGCTTTAACGTTATATAAGTTTTATACAGCTATTGGATGACACGGCCCAGGCTGGTTACCATCAAAAAAGAGACCCAGGAACAAAAACTGCAGTTCAAGCATTAAAGAGCACATGTATTTAACAAAACAAACACAAAAACAGTAACAAACAAACACAAGGGTCAAAATAAAGCGTCAAACAAAACAATATTGTATCCAAACACTGCCGTCAGGCTGCGCCTTCACCTTCATTGAAGTTACAAACAAAACAAGTCACACAAACAGACACACACACACAGGTTTGAATTCCCATATTTGTGGGTACTTCTCATTGACTCTCACTATATTTTTATTTACTATTTCAGTCAGACACAACTCCACACGGTGAAAGTCTGCAACAAACTAAATATTATTATTATTATTATTATTATTATTATTATTATTATTATTATTATTATTATTATTTATTATTTATTTATTTAAAATGCATATTTAGTTCTAAAAAGGCGTTTTACAAAGTGGGGATGTCCCCACAATATAGTTTTTTCGAGTTACTATCTTTGTGGGGACATTTTCTCAAATTTTGTCCGCACACGGATAGTACCCACCTACACCCACAATCAGTAATCAATATCTGAACAACAGGCAATTTGAAAATAGGAATCACGCAGTTTAATCAATAAACAGAAAATAAAAGGTTGCAAGACAAACAAGACACAGGACATGGCACTGGTAGTCAAAACAAAGAGATGAAACAAAACGGACTAACACTAAATAAACAGTGGACTAATAGACAAACAAACACGCTGAGTCAAGACAGGTCTAACTACATTATTTTACTTTGCTTATTCACCTTCTCCACACCAGTTCTCCACTCACCCAACACACAACCCCGAGTGAGTGAAAACATGCTGTTTTTATGCAGCTGTACCGAGACTCGATTGCTAATCAATCATTCAATTGGAGTCTTGGTACAACTGCACATGAATTAATAAATTGCAATTCTCCATGCTCGCATATTATTACATTTTATCTGCACGTGAAGTGCTGTGCAATCCTCGTGCCTAAATACAAATATACATTTTAAACACTTACGTTACACAGACCCATTTATATTCTGTGTACCAATGACTATACACTAATATTAACACACTACATGTAACCTACAACACAAATAAATAGCCCAGGGACGGGGCACTTTGCCACAACTAACAATAAAGAAGGCTGTGAATTTAGGCAAAGTGTAATTTATTCCTCCAGCCACAAGATGTAATTTTAAATGCACTGTTTGTTGTGTAATTACTGATTAAAATTACCCAGATTATTAGCAAATGTCTATGACTCATGCACACATATTTTACAAGGCTATGGGCACATATTGCATTATTGCTTTAACCTTACATCGCTGTGACACTGTTGGAAAACATGGATCGAGAATTGATTAGCAGTTTGCTACACATGTGGACTGGCAAAGCTATACTGGTGTTCTTTTCTGAAAAGAGACTAATATTGCAGATAGCAGACTGTTTGGTTCAAATTGCATGTACTGCTAACAATTGATAGAGACCTTGTGTCTACAAGCTTCTTGCCCAGCATTAACTGCAAGCTAACAAGATAACAATACTGTGGACCAGAAGGGGCCAGGTTCTAAGACTTTTGGAATGCAAAGCATAAAGGAGCTAAAAGGCTCCCAGGGACTGGCGTTGGACCCAAAGGTTCTCAAGGAGAATAAGAGATAACGTCACTGGACTCAAAGGGTCTCAGGCAAAACGGAAAGATATGAACAAGGAAGATGACAAAAACTAGATGTATGGACCTTTTGGGGCGCCAGGGGTCTGAAGAATGCACTGAGTTCAGAGGTTGTCACACAAGACTACACACACAGACACACACACACAAATAAATTAAATATATGGTAACAGAATAATGTGTTGTACCTTTGCTATTGGTTGTCAGAGAAAGAGAAGGTGGGCCATCTATACAGAAGGGTATTTAATGTCATGCAAACATTGTAATGATGAGTATTCTGTTTGTCCTGTACCTGGGACCAGACTCCCTGCATATTTCAATAAGCCTAACAACTGATTGAAGAAAAGGACTCTGTGAATTTTCTTTATTACGCGCCATCATTTTTTTTAAAGTTACATCAGACCCTATATCCGTTTAGATTTTTTTTAAATATAATTTCCTACAATTCAAAATGTTAACCATTGAATCTCCAAGGTCTCAAATATGTAATCCCATTCATTAGTCAAAAGACATGAATATTAACAAACATTGAAGTTTTTTCAATTGACCCAAACACAAAACTCTGCAGTACCAGTGTAGCACTCCTGCAAAATCTAATCTCAAACCAGCGTGAAAAATTAAAAATATATTAATATGACCAATAAAATACAGCAATGTCTAAAAGCTCTGAGAGGTGGCATTCAAAATATGCAAAGTGTTTCAAATCTGCAGTACAAAGTAAGTGTCTTGAATGGCTGTTATTACATTACTCTCGCAGTAAAATTATTGCCATCTCCAGCCTAGCCTTTATAAAAAAAATTTAAAAAGCGTGCTAGTAGAACCTACATAGCTTTAACAATTTCTGACAACACAACAGTGCAAGTCAGCAAAATGTATGATTTTTGGTTAGGCTCTTGGACGTGTTAGAAAAAATGTATTACTCTCGGGGTCTAGGTGGCACCCTTTCATATCTTGGAACCTCTGAATGCCTGTGTTTGAATCAAAATATTGAAATGTAGTGTTTGTGTTCTTGTCTACACATTTGAGACCTATATAATGAATGCATGTGCAGTGGAGAACATATGGAATTATTTGTTAACTACAATCAACAATCCACTGCAAACAGCTTGGCACATTCTGATTGAGAAACAGTTATATTTGGGAATGCAGGCTATATGTTATATTCATTATATTAATATTATTATTACGTTTGTATCCCTTGTAAGCACAGCTGAAAAAGTAAGAAAGTTTAAAGTCAATAACCACATTGACAATTACATTTTTAAGTACCTGGTAAGATAAGATAAAAGGAGTTTTCATGAAAGTGCTAAACAAAGGAACAGGGTTCAAGTGTATTCTGTGCTATTAGTGCTTCAGTGGTTATAGTAAAGTGTAGTAAACACAGAGAGCTCAGACCAAAATGCAACTGACAAGGCTGGATTACTCATATAGCGTTGGAAATCTCTGCCTCTTCAGTTTATTTCTTGCTGTGTTGCACTCCTGCTCTGAGGAAAGTGCTGACAACAAGTACTCTTGTCCTTGGAGTTCTCTGTTTATTTATTTTTTTCATCATTTGATTAGACAGGATGCCTGCATGGAAACAAGGTTAGAATGAAGAGAATAGAAAAAATGAATAGAATTATATTTAGGTAATAGTGTTAAAGTCTATCTATTTTTGTATATAACGAGAGAGGAGCTTGTCGAAAATCAGATTATCTACTGTTGTTCAACCAAGGCCTCAGACTATAATTCATGCCTTAGTTCCATATGGTTAAGACTGTTTCTATTTTGTATGGCAACATTCAATCAAATATTCAAGAGTGCCATGCGGTGTCTCTGTATGTTTGATATGTTTGATAACCTCAATAGATCTTGACAGAAAATTACTATTTAAGCTGAAATGTTGATTATGTTTGTTTATTCCAAAAATAAATGGGTAACACTTTCAAATAATGGCAACAAATTCATAATGAATTCCAACTAAATACTGCCAGAATCACACCTGAACATCTTATGCATTTCCATTCAGTTCTGAGGTATTTCATTTTGAATTGAGCCCTGTTAATTCCTGTGGCTTGAATTACCCATATTCGTTCCATGTTCCTTTGTAACAAATGTAACAAAAAATAAGGGCCATATTTTCAAAACGTTTACTCCTGACTAACTTTTTTAACAGAGAAATAAATCAATAATGTTACCAGGTGAGAAACAAACCACTTGTGGTTGCTTAGGAGACTTTGTGTTACATTATATAGTTGTTTGTTTCTAGCTTTGTTTCTAGGTGTTTTTCTCCATGCAAAAAATAGGAGTTAATTAAAGACTGGAGTAAATGCTTTGAAAATATAGCCCATTGTTTCTTATAGTTTTTCCTTATACTTTATGATGGAGTGTTTGATGTCATTGGCAGTTTCATATTGCAAATTATGGACTATGACAATTCAACCCCTCACAAGCAACACAGTGAAATCTGTATAAAACAAGGGACATTTATCAAGCATGAGCAGCCCTGCTTTCCATTGATGTTAGATCAACACAGGCAGAATAATAGACAGATGAAACCCTCAGAATGAGTCCATTACACCTGAGCTTACTATGCTCCACTTCTTTGCTGCTAGCAAAACCATTTTTATCACAGTGTTCAAGATGATATGATATGATATGACTCCACATATACCAGGACAGTTTAAGACAGTTCAGGCTTTTCAGTTCATATCACAATGCGTTTTACCTGTCTCAGATACCTTTCACAACAGGACAACACTTACAAGAATCCATTGGGGTGTGAGTTGAAAAGCCTGAATGTCCTAGTGTAAAGAGTTATGCCTTTCTGACCCGGAAACCAAAAAGTCACATGACCCCAGTATGACGGCCATCTTAGGTCAGAGGTCAACAACGTGAAGGGTACCATAATATATATATATATATATATATATATATATATATATATATATATATATATATATATATATATATATATTTATGGTTGCACTCATAATACATTTAAAACATAGATAGAAAATATATTCCTGATTATATTGGGTTAATTTTATTTTTTTAAGTTTGTTATTTTACAATGTTTGTTTATTCTTATGGACATATTCTCATGAATGTTTTAATAACTTTTTTGTTAATGCTTTCTGTGTAGAGTTGATTGTTTTTTAGTGGAATATAAAGCTGATTAAACTTCTCATAGTCTCATAACCCCCCTGAGGATGAGATATCTTCTGCAGGGATTCAGGGTAGAATTCTTAATGGAGGTTTGGTCGTGAGTTACTTTCTACGAAGAAATGCGGTGCCAGGGTTTTTTTTTTTTTTTATGTATATAGTTAATAGTTTCAATTCCCTTGCCTACCCCGTTACCAGGTCCATTGTTATGGGACTCATTGTATTTTCTATGAAAATTCCAGCTATGTGTGTGATTGTGAACCAGTACATTGTTGCATACTGTTTTTCCTATCACATGGGTAATTTGTAGGTCGTTTTGCAGTATAAACGGAAATGCGTCTGTCTATAAAATGTACACTGTTCAGGAATAAGAATGTACTAACACTCAAATATCAAAAAAAGGGAAGCTGTTGTTGCTAGAGAAATTTGTAGAGTAAAACTAAAATAAACCCAGGCAAGTACCTCAATATTATGCCTTCATCTGTATTACTGTTTAACACTTGTGAAGGTTGTGAGTAATTGTTTATTTGTCTTCTAGTTTTACCTCTGTCCAAACTGAGTTTCTTTAGCTTGGAGTGCTTTGTTTTATACTGTTTTGACATTTGTTATCAGGTACAGAAGTCATTTACCTTTGTTGACTTATGGCAGTATTGTTAATATACAGGTTAGGTCCTTGTGAAAACAGTGAAGACCTCTAGGGAATGGCGTACCAGTAGTCTTGTTGTTATCTGGCTTGTTTGATTTGTTGTCAAGGTCAATAGAAACTAGTCTATCCTGAAGAGCTGATTTAAGTTTTTTTTTTTCTCTTTCAAATGAACCCAGGATTTTAATCTGTTTGGCACATCAAGTTGAAAGGGTTAGTAGTCATGTTTAAATACAATATGGGTGTGGAGGAAACAATTAAAGCTTAATCTTCAGCTCATGACGTGTTGTGGTTCTCATTGGCAATGTTTACAACTAAAACCTATGATAACAGCACTATTATTCCTAAAAATTAAATCCACTTGGCCCAGTCCCCCCTTTTTTTTTTTTTTTTTTTTTTTTTTAGTATGATTTCAGTGTCGTGCCAGTTGAACTTATTGTATGGAAATGAAGGATGGTTATGCTAATATTTTGAATGTCACGCATAATGTACTATTAAACGTGCACCATTTTATAAACAGTGTTACAATGACATCGTACAAGTTTAGAGTGATAGAACAGAGGCGTTCCGATTTCACGTACGTCAATCATGGTCACGCAGGGACAAAGGGGAATAAAGCAGGTAAAATATAGAAATAATCTTGCAACCAGGAGGTCCCTGGTTCAAAAACCAGCTCACTCATTGACTATATGACCCAGAACAAGTCACTTAACCTCCTTGTCCTCTGTCTTTCGGGTGAGATGCTGTTGGAAGTGACTCTGCAGCTGATGCTAGTTCACACACCCTCGTCTCTGTAAGTCACTATGGATAAAGGCTACTGCGAAATAAACAACTAATAATAACAATAATCAGAAAGTGTTTTCACCATGTCCTGAAGTGTCACTGTCCCTGCATTTCTCTCTCTTGCTGTCACTCCGGACATCTGAGAGTCCATGTAAACATCCACTGCACTGATCGCAACAGTTTTAGAAGAAAGGTTTAGCCTCCTCCTCCTCAGCCCACAATGTCGCTTCCTCTTGTACTGCTAAGAAAGTCATTTGAGGCTTCTCGCTCACCATTCTTTTTAAGGCTTTTCTCAGGGACATATCTCTACTCCCCTGCACAAACTGGTCAGGTAAAACATTTTATTCAAACAGCTCTTCTGTCGAGCATCTCTGTACACTACAAAGCAGCTGTGATAGTACATGCGAATACTCTGGTTTCACTAATTTGTTTAATTCCTTGACAGCCCTAATATAAACTAAATATTTGAATAAGCAATCAATCATTGGTTCACCAAATAGTATTCACTTAGTACAATAGTACATTCTCCAGACATTGCTCCACATCTGATTCTGTAGCTATACTGTAGCAACACTACATTTCATGGTTTAACTTGTTGAGATTAAAAAGACCTAAGCTTTTAGTACATTGTTTTGGCTTTTAATTCAGGGTTGGGAGGGGTTTGCTTTTTGTCTATAATGCCTTCTTTTCCTATAATCTAAAGCAAAACATGAATCCTCCTTGGGGGTACATGTAACAGTAAAAAGGTTCAGTAAAACAGTCCTCTGCACACATTACATTATCTATTTTTATTTTTTAAACAAACAAAAAAGCAAGTAACCTGTCTTCTTGCATTTGATTAATTTGCCTACCCATTCTATTACAAGACTCTACACCTTCATCAACATGTTGCTGTCCTCATTAAAGCAATACACAACTACTCTGTTTCTGTGTATGTCTGCAAAAAGACAAACAACTCAAGGGAGCAAGTCCAGGTAGTTTAAGCGTGGAAGGTGCTAAGAAGGAGCACATGGCTAATTAATTAGCCTTTCATGCTTTTCAACTCATATTCAGACCCCCAGGGGACACGAAACCAACACACAATGCATCAAAATTCTCTATCTGAGAGGTCTAAATGACAGCAGGTTTTTAGAATTCAATTGAGTGCATGCAACTTTAATGGATGATTTTTTTTTTTCTTTTCGTTAGTCATTATAAGTTGATAACTCAGAGGGAGCGTAGTTTTGGTTTGTTTTAATCATGGGAACTAGCATGATACCAAAAACAATCAAGTACTGTGCTCTCCCTCAGATAACCAATTAAATTGATACTTTCAGTCAAATCAGCCCTGCAGTGTAGAAACACTCAAAGTCTGGAACCAGTTAAAAATCAATGAAAGTATTATGCCTGGAAATGAAAAAAAAAAAGGGCTTTAAGGGATTAAAGCCTATGTAACATATTCTGACATGCAAGGCAGTTCTGAGAGGTGTTTCACAAAAGCTACTTTTTTACATAACCAAAATTTGTGAGAGAGAATTTGTGAAAACAAGGTCTGTCAATGCTTGTTTACATGCCTTCAAACACTCCAGTGGTCTTAAGATTTCCATGGAGGTTTAAAATGCACTGCACCATGTTCACATGTTACCCATCAGTACAAAATCAGTCACATAGTACCTAGTCCAAAAATAGGTTTGTGAAATAGTGGAGATATCAGACTTAGAAGTTTGGAATGTACAAACAGGATTACTTTGGCAACCAAGAACCTTATCAACCCTCTTATAGTCTGTCAGATTTGCTGTCTAGCGACAAATACTAACCTCCAGGTTTATATAGTGCAGAAACATAGTTAGTGATTCCATTTGCATAACAAACGATTCAGTCCTGTCATTTACATAAAAGAGGTAAAACTATAAGAAGCAAGGCAAAAGATCCCAAAGGGTCCAACCTGGTACAGGCATGACTTCATTTTGGGCAGAGTGAGTCATACAGTCCAGGGAGCGATTGTTTGCTTCCTTGCTGTGCCAAGTTGCTGATCTTAGCTGGATATCCCTAAGAGAGCATTATCAATGGCCTGGGCTGGGGAGGTGAAATTAGTAGTGACTGTTTCACCTCAACATGATACTGTAGCATCTACCGGCTAGGCACACTGTGAGCTTGAGCAAACACCTTCAGGGTTGGCCTTTATGCTCCTGGGGCTTGTACATCATCAACATCAGCTGTCAGGCTCCTGGGTATAAGGTAGCAACTGGCTTTGGGGTAGGATTGTAAAACCACCACCGACCGTCAATTTTCCAAAGCTATATTCATTTGCATGAGACAGATGCAGAGTTAGTGACCAAAAGCATATTTATTAGACTAGGACGACTCAGCTTACAAAAACATAGTTCAGTGTGCAGAATAAACTTCCAAGTCTAATAATATGTTTTCCACCCTATAACAAGGGGAGCCATATGGTTCCCAATTCAGGTTGGGCCTACTATTTAGCATTTTTTACACCTGCTGGTTATTTCTTTCACATCGTTACACTACTGGCCTGGTGAGCTCAAGCATACTGTACAGCTGCAGGGCTGGTTTTTGTCCTCCACAGGCCGGTAGCCCACTGACATCCTCTATCTCGAGTTCCAGGGTGTAAGGAGGCAAATGGCTTGGCTGCGGGATCAGAAGATGTCCAGTGAGCTTCAGTTCTCCTGAGCCCTGTGGTGAATTGCTGTGGGAGGGAAGATAATTGGACATTCTAAATTGAGGAAAAAATCTCTATTAAAATAACTGATCACTAAAAAAAAAAAAAAAAACAGGTGTGTAGGCAACGCTGCTGCTTTCAGTTGTGTCTTGTCTGAATTGCACATTTTAAATAAAATAAATGTTTTCAATCTTACCTGTCATGCTCTTCCATTTGCTATATACAACAGCCTATAATATTATACTAGAAACTACTGTCCCGTTATCTTAATCAACTGTTCCATTATTATGTAGTAAAAAAACTGCTTACATCAGCTTACAGCAAAAGCAAAGGAGCCACCAAGTCTGGGCAGCTATTACAATCTGCTTATTACAGCCCTTTTTTTTTTTTTTTTTTTACTAAGTATACTCTCCTAGTGATATGTATTAATTAGTTCCCATTGTGTCCTGCTGTTAGCCAGCTGGATTGGACTAAAACAAAAGGTCAGATAGGATGAGTCCACAGTTGAGCAGCAACAGGAAGAACACACGTCTTAGCTCATATTGCTTTTCTGTAATCTTCTTGTGGACCATGGGTTTTATTTGGGCAAAAACATCTGATAAATAACCTGTTTTTAAATAAAAAAAAAAAAATCAAAAAAAAATCCTTTTTTTTATATTAAAATAAACTAAAAAAAAAAAAAAATGAAATAAAAATGTGTGTGACAGCAGCTCATATTGCTTTTCTGTAATCTTCTTGTGGACCATGGGTTTTATTTGGGCAAAAACATCTGATTTGAAAGAGTTGGAAGAAATCTCTGGTAATCTTAATTGGCAAAACATGTGGTATAGTACAATAGCATTCAGGAAAATCCCCTCTTGTTCACCTGATTTAATCCCAGCAGGTAATTTAACCTTCTGTCCCCAAAGACCCAGACATGCTCTGAAAAGACACAGGCACAAGATAGAAAAACACAGTTCAACAAAATGCTATAAGAAGCAAAAGCCAAATAATTTACAATGAATTACAGTCAATTGTGCATGATCTGGAAAAAAAACCTATAAGGTAAAACAGTTCCTCCAAGTTTGAGTTAATTATTGCACTGGAATCGACCATACAGAGTGGATATTTTGTCTGTAATCTTTAAGGAACACCAGTACTGTATGTCTTTGCAGTCAGAAGAGGAAGAGTCTCAGTTGAAAGAAACAGGATAATCCTACAGGCTTGTCATTGAGTAATGAAGGTGCACAAAGAGTTATAACTGGTTTTGTGCTGTATCTGTGCTGTAGCTTGTGGAGACCTGCCTAAAGGATTTTCCTACAAGACTAATACAATCTTAAACTATGCTGATGAAGATCTAAATCAGTTTAACAGGTGTCAAACTGAAATACAATTAATGAGAAAACATGTGAGCAAAACTGTGGTAATTATTTATGTAGGCATGTCCATATTATCATACAAAAACATTTGAGAATATCTGACTTATGACAAACAGAAGCCTGGGAAAGTAATTTACACTTAATTCAACAATATACAATAAGCATAATCGATTCCAATAACTGCTTGTTGTGTTGTACATATTCCTGCCGTATCTTTTCGACATAATCAGGATTGTATATTAATTTCAGTTATATGAAACTGTCATGGAGTTTTTATGGACATTATTAATACTGGAGTGCATTAACATCTCTGGACAGTGGTGATGATGTCATATTCATGGCAAGACCTCAACGTGATATGAAAACAGCTGCTCAAAATGGATTTAGGACTGAGGACATGTAAAACAAACATTTTTTAAAAATGGGGGCAATGTTAAAAAAAAGTAAAGTTGTAAACCTAGCAGTAAGTTCTATAACACTTTAAAGGTACGTTTCACACTTTCTTATATGAAAGATACATACATGGTCAACATATTTTTTTTCAATGGCAATTCACTAAGCAACATTTTTTAATGCTGTTGCCAGGGGAACTGGGCTGCACTGCACCAGCTATGTGTAAGTTAATTCCTAAGTTAGAACGTAAAGTCTCTAATAAGTCTACATAAAATAGCCCATTGAACACATAGTATGTCCTGAGGGCCTGGTTTGTCAAATCACTTGATTCATACTCTTCAAGTCTAATGAAAACCCTAATAATAAACAGCTAAAGGCTACAATCTTTGTATTACAAATCCCTAAATTAGATTATGAGGTGCTTATCTTTGATTTGGTAGCTTTTCCTTTCTGAAGAAATCATCCAATTGACAATTTGTAGTAAAAAGCTTTACTGTTCCAGTGGAATCGCTCATGCAGAGTGGAAAGTTTGGCTGTATGCACAATGAGCAGCTATGACCATAGCAGTTTAAACAGGAAGAGTTTCAGATGAAAGGAACAAGATAATCCTACAGGCTTGTCATTATGTACCAGAGGTGAACAAAGAGGTATAACTGATTGTCTTTAGCTATATCTGTTAAAAACCACTGTGATCAGCACAGGCCATGAACCTGAGGTTCCCGCAACACCGATACAATCTTGTGTGATCCTGCCACTGCCACGTGTTAAACTGAAATGAAACAATGACAATAAATGATTGTAAAACAAAACACCGATACTCACCCAGCCCAGACCCTGGGAATATGTTTAAAACAAAACAAACCCCAAAAAACATACATCTCCAATGCATTTGCATTAGCCTACAGTAAAGTATAGGGATACTTAATTATGGAACACTTAATCATGTAGTATAAGAAAATAAAACCTATATCTTATGTTATATACTCATATTTTTTTACTGTTTCCCCTTAATCCAGTAAGTTTTTTTTTTCTAATATGAATTATCATCACTTAAATTGTGTACGTTTTCCTATAAAAAAGAAGGGAAACATTATGATAAAAGTATATTTTTTTGTAGCAATTACTGTAAGTAGTAATTATGAAACCACATATTATTTTTTTTTAGTACTGTAATTTCCTGACAGTGACATGAACCGTTATAAAAGTTTACCATGATAGGTTTACATGGTCATTTAGTTGTTTTCCCATCCATTGCCATAGTTTGCCATGCTTTTTAAAATGCTTTAACATACTTCTCTGTGATTTTCAATGCTTAACTTAAGCTTTACCATGCTTTAGTACACTGCTATGCTTTTACTGTGCTTTACTACCCTTTGCAATGAGTTTACTATGGTAAACTTTTATAAGGCCAGTGACACACGAAAGGTATAGACATTATTATTCATAAGAAAAGTCTTTTTTTTTTTTGTATTACTTAACATTTATTTGACATGTTCCTAGTTTAATATTATTTATTTACAAAACCTCTGCCCTTGACAACATAATTTTTATTACAATATGTAGATAACAATATTTTTAAACTACTTCTTAAACACTTTTATTGGTTAGAAGTATTGCAGTCTTTTAACAGTTTGGCAAAAGCATCAACACTTATTTTGTTATAAATGCAGCCTGCATAGTTTTTACCTTGTCTACAGTATTTCTGCCACTTTAGCATTGAAGGCTGGTTTCACAAACCTAGGTTATCACTAATCTTGGTCTACGCTTAGCTCAACATTAGTGCTAATCTGGGTCTGTGAAAGCCAGACTTCTGAGGGATTACGGGTTTTACTTGGGTTGTTGCTCAATTGTGAATTCAGGCAGGGTGGAAGCTATGTGGTCAGCAACACATGCAAATTAACCAAGTTATTTTGTCAAAATATGCGTATACTAATATCTTTGGGGGGGGGGGGGGGCTTTTAGCATAACACATTGCTTCACTTTTAACAAAACAAAGTAAAACATTAACTTACAACAATCCAGGTCTCCGAGCAATGTCACATTTTAAAGTTACCCGACAATCCTTCTGTCCAGCCATTACCCCCTGGCTGTAGAGGTGGAATCGTTGTACTTTGTAGGATGTTTTGCTACATGGCTGCATTCATTCAATCTTTAATCACATGAATGTCTCTTGATCAAACCGTATTCAACTGTAGGTATAAGGTTTTCTTCATTGAAGGCTTTCCCATTTTCTTTCAAAACATACTGTGGTCCATTTTTGGAGGAAAATCTCTGTATTCAGGTCTTTTGTGCACTATAGCGTGTTGCTTCGAAATGTTTCTTCAAATACTTGGCTGTTAATCTTGGATTTTTCTTTTTTTTTTTTTTACACCGCTCAAATGATGCTCCTACATGATATGCCAGTAACTGTATGCCCACTTTCAAGTGTTTCAGTTGAATTTGCTCTGTGGTACTTCTTGATTATTACTCTTATCATGGATTTTGGTATTCAATACTAGTCTGCAGCCATTTCCTTTATTGTAGTCTGACAAATGCTTGTTCCCCTAACATGAATCCAGTTAAATACAATTACAAACTAGATTCTGTTTGGAACCATGTGTTTACAACTTTTGCACATAATTAAATCATTAAACTTGTGTAAAAACAACACACAAACACCACTATATGTTAGTTTGGCATAAAACTGGTCTCCTTTCAGTTTCACTGTACCATTTTAAATAGCAGTACTGTATTAAGCACTGATGGCTAGTTAAAAGTGTATACAAGTGTAAAAAATCTGTTAAAAGTGTATATTTCTGTTTTGAGTGGAATATCTTGGTTTTCTGTTAATATCAGAAGTTGTACTTAATTATACTTCATATACATGCTGTATGTTTATGGGACCGAACTCTTTGGGCGATAGCTATGACCAAATGTTTTGCATCACCTAGAATTTTAGGATTGAGACAATTAAAAAAATAAAAAAGAATAACCCACACGCCACGCACACACAAACATAATTTAGTTGTTTTATTTAACATTGTGTAATCAAAGAAACTACATAATGAATTTGTAAAAGTCTACCGGAAGCCAGAATAGTAGTACAGCATTTCATGTTAGTTTGAAATGTCACATTTTTCAATTTATCATTTTTTTGTTAAATATATTGAAATCTACAAAGCGATATGCAATTGACTATGTTAACGTAACATTATTCAGCAGGTTTCATTCGACTTTATAAAGCAAAATTAGTTCATTCTATAGGGTGATGCAAAACTGCTCTACATAGCTGTAGTACTGATGCTGTGGAGACTAGGAGAACAAATTATAAATCGCCAGATAAGAAAATAACACTTAAAAGGTTTTATGGTTTCACCCTGTAGAAAATACTGCCTATTGACAGATGGTGTGGGTTTAATCCTAGTACAAAACAAAAACATCCCTAGACCCAACTATAGCCTTGAGGAAGGTAGGCCTAACACTTGTGTAATGTGCTGGTTTGATTTTGTTTTGTTGTGATGAACATTGTTCAGTATGATCAGTACGTCATTTCTTTATACAAGTTTTTAAAATGTTTTTACTAGTGTACATTTTAGCTGTACACTATCACTTATACCTGTATCTCTCCCCCGACACACTCGCTATAAAATGTTCATAAATAAAAAATACCAGCATCAAATATGCTGCAACACAAAGGAGAGCACCTTCAAATTTGTATTACTCACCCACTGTTTATAACTGCTGTACAAAATTAAATACTGTATTCAAAATGGACACATCAAAAACATCAACAGCTGTTCTAAAGTACTAAACAAACACATTGCACCAAAATAAATAAATACATAAAAATAAGAATGACTTCAATAAAGCTTTAATTTTTTCTGTAATAACACAGTTTCCAGCTGTGGCTTATGCATTCAGCTTCAGAATACAATATAGAACAGTCAAGAATTCATATCTACAAAACAATAATTTCATGAAAAAACACAATGAAGTTCGTCCAGCATTTTTTTTTCTTTATACACTGCTCGGCAAAAAAAAAAATTAAAAAAAGCTGCCTACATAACAGCAAGTCAGGCTTCACTTGAGCAGTGATTGGAATGGTATCAACCAAACTTCATGAATACACTGTAAATAAAGTATCTACACCTATACATATTTGACAAGACAACATTTTTTTTCTTCTTTTCTTAAAGAATGGCGGATCACAACTAGACTTTTTTTGTTGTTCTTTGCTTTCATAATGAGTTCAGTCCACTTCATCTTCATATTATCCGATTCGGTGAGAACAGCCACAAGATTGAGAACACTGAAGCCTTTATTCACATTATTAGCGGCCCTTCAAACATATTAAATGTCTGTCATAAGGCTAATAAAACAGTTAGGACTTGGTCCATAGATATACTAGCAACTATAGCCTAGCCACCTGCATGTGCACATTATACTGGAGTTAAAATGGTAAGAACCTTTTAAATCTACAATTTTATATATACAGTGTACTCATGTTCTAAGGATTAAAAACAACCTGCAAAACTGCACACATTTTTACACATATACTCATAAACACACACCTTACATGAGAACCTTCTCTTTAACTATGTGTTAGTTTGATTGGGTTATTTATTTTGAAACTGAGGGTGGGTTGCTTCGTTTGAAAGCGGATTGCCCCAAATGAACTCAATGTGTGCAACACAAGCTCACAGGTTCAGTAGTGTCTAAGAAGTCAGTGTCTAGAAGAAGTGTCTAGAATGTACATGCATTGAATGCTTATACAGCTGCTTCACACTTAAGGTAACTGCAGCCAGGCTGAAATTGTATCAAGTCTTTAAAAACATAATTAAGGCTCAACTGACACTGTAGGACCAATATTTTCAGGATGCTGCAAAAGGCTCCAGTCTTACCCTCAACCTTGTTCACCCTCGTATACATAATGTATAAAACAAAGTCCAGTTCCCCACTGTATAGCATTACAATCTATTCAGCAATCAATAAAATACAAGGATAAACAGGTGTCACAGGAGAAAACATGTTTACAGTGTTCCAATTCCCCCCCCCCCCCCCCCCCCCCCCCCTTCCCTCTCCCAACATCACAAGGAAGAATACAAAATTACACTAACACTATTCACAAAGGCGGCAAATAACAGCAGACCTCATCTGATAGTCGATAATGCAAGAGTTCTGTAAAGGTGAGAAAGAACCCACCCTCCAAAGTGTACTATTATGGCATCTACTATGGCATGTGCTTCAAATCTTACTTTAAACAGCTAGTCAATATTTACTAATTTACATGCAATATTACATTCATTTGAAGTCTTCCTGAACTACGGTATATTTTGTACGAAAATATTGAAATGATCTCCTAAAATGAAATGCTACGTATCAAAACAGGTTTCATTCAGAGCCTCTTTCTTGTTTATATATCTATATTTATTTAGCCAAAGCTATAATACAGCAAGTAACTAACTGTGGACAGCGAAGAGCCAATGACTTCTTGTTCACCATTTTCTTTATTTCTGTGTTTTTATCCCAGCCATCAACTCAGGGTTAACTATTTTGAATGACATTAAAAGCACCTTACTAATATCCCCACAAGATACTTCAAAAAGACAACCAAACACAGAAACAGATTCATTTTCCTGAAGAGCTTGACTGCTTGGCAAAATACCCAAATATACTTATTAACCCATCAACACCCCCACCCCCAGGCCTAAAACTAATTTATTCAGAATAGGAACGATACCACTTTATTCTGAAAAGGTTAAATAAAAACAACAGTTTGAACCCCTCTAGGTTACAAGGGGGATACACAAGTAACTTAGCTCACAGTAAAGACCAAAATGGTTCAAACTGCAATTCATTTGAAATTTTAAAATGCGCTCCTTTCGTTTAGATCCTGTCTGAGGCATAACCTAATTAAAACAACTTAACAGGACTGAAGAAGTTGGGAACAAACAGAGATACATGGAAAAGAATATGAAAGCCCTGTAGGCCGCAGGTATTGTAAGTGCCCCACTCCCTAATTTAGACTAGATTTTGTATTACATTAAATAGCTCCTCAAAAAGAAGCCTCTGTAAAATGTGGAATTTCAGTGTACTTGACTCTTACAAAGCCAAGTATTGCCTGCAGATATATGTAAACCCCTACCCCCCCCCCCCCCCCCCCCCCCCAAAGTTCCTTTTTCCTTGGTTGTCCTGTCCCCCCCAACTACCTTTTTAGGGGTGATGAAACTACATTTACAGTCTTAAAAAAGCTAGCTGCAAGTGCCACACAAATAAATAATAAACACTTTTTACACAGACAAGTAAAAACTATCAAAGGTTGAATTATTTAAAAGTTTCCAGGGTCCCCCCACCCCCCCAATACAAACAATGTATATTTTTTTGCATTTGTTGTATTTTTTCTTTTACATAGTCCCAGGTTTTTATCGCAGTTATACGTCAAGGATTTCCTCAGCTGTGCCTCCGCAGCGTAACCTGTAGCGCCCCGTCCTCCAGCTGATTGTAGGGTCCCACAAGGCTGATAAAAAGATGTGTATCGTCATGGATTCTCTGATGAACCACGCCACGGCATAGTCAAGTTTGGAAAAGCACGGAGATCCCCCCTATAGAAGAAGAAATAAAGAAATACAGGTTCTCAACAACAAAATAGGCTAATGCCAACTTAACGATACAACAATGATTTATTTCCTGGAAACGACCTCATGGTGCTGTACAAGTTAAATCCTAATAAAATGCATTGTAGATGGGCTGAGGTTCCATAAAAATATTAAGAAGAGCAACCCTTATTCAATTAAAGTGTGAACATTATGTATAACTTTACTTCATCCACATTGACCACAAAGTTGACTCAGAAATAATTTTTATATATTAGACAACATGATTTTTTCTAATCCAGTAATACCTTAGTGGCTATGGCGTTTTGTTGTTGTTGTAAATTTACTAGATTAATGCATGAACCTGATATTTTAAATGCAGCAAAGAAAGCAGCGGCCCTTATTTGCTCATTTGCAAAAAACTTAAATAATACTTTAAGTTTAAAAGATTAGTCTATGCTAATGGCAGCCATTTCTAGGCTTTTTTGTAACCAGAAGATCAGCTGGCCAATCAGAAGTGATAGGGGTGGGCCGTAAACACTTTTGAAATGTCTGTGTGTAGGTGCTAGACTTCCGCAATTCAGTTTGCAGAAACTTGCGTGGCTCTAAAAACATAAGCAGAGTGTCTTTCTAGCAACAAAACAAACATAGGAAAAATTAATAAAAACTACGACGGGCAAAGTATAACAGCAAAACTTGTTGTTCCTCACACAAATCTTATTGTCCCGGGCGCTGGGCAACACAAATTACATACCCCTGCATCCTATTTACAAGAAGCTAGTTTTTGGGGTTTTTTTTCCAGTTTTCATCCAGTATCAAAAAATAATAATTAAATTAATATTCAATTGCTTTAATGTATAACTCCATTTTGATTATATTTACTAGGCATAATATGCAAAACAACTGCTATCCAACTAACTCAAAACACTGCTGGAAGAGACTATTTTCAATATTCCTTCCTTGGTAGCAAAGATTCTCCATCTACTTACATTCTAACATGTTTTATCTTAATTATATATCAGTAGGCATTCTGATTAAGTACAATTCTAAAGGCTGGACAGAGAGCATTACATTAGAAAATGACAACGTGTGCACTGAAGCCTATTTTTAAGGTAGTGGGGGGGGGCTCTATAACAGAAAGGCCTCAGGCCTCCACAGTTTTCTGAAATTACTGTAAGGGTCAAATGATCTGCAGTACCTGAACATAAGCAGAATCGAGTCAATGAAAACTCGGTACTACAGTAGAGTGATACGGGTCACGAGCAACTAACTGCAGTTTCAATACAGCAGACCACTGTTTTCACAATACACTTTTTTTATTTAAATCTAGCCAATCAACATTTTACATTGTCTTCACAACCCCAGAACAGTTTTAACCTCCTTTTTGGTTTGTGCAATTGATTCCCTTCCTGTGTAGTTTCATCTGTACATATCACATTGTTTTCTTCACTCATGTATTTTACAGTAAGTTAATTCAGAAAAACTGAAGAATAAAATTCAACCCAAGAACCAAAAGTTCAAACAGAAGAATGGGGAGGAGGGGCAGCGATAATAATGTTAGTAAAAGGTAAGACATGGATTTTAAAATCCTCCTTTAAGCTAAAAGGGGTAAAAATACCTACTTTACTAGTCTAGTTTCACAGTCACAGAATGAGAATCTTAGGAATACAATTATAAGTGTTCCCTACAGAGCTATAGAGAAAAGCACTAAGTCCAGCGTCAGCATTTACACATTTTGCTGAGGAGTGTCTTGTTCGCAGCTAGACTTGCAAGCTTGCTGGAAGCAGAAGCCAGGCGCTGCCAAGCTTAAAGATGAAGCTGTTGTAATGACATAGGTTTCCTTACCTGGACTCCTCGGAGTTGGATGTAATCTGATATAAACCAGGCTAGGCAATGACACATGAAAAACACCATGATGTCCCATCTGAAAATATAATGAGCTGCCCAGCCGATTATTAGGCTAGCCACAAAGCACTCCGAGATTGGCTCGCAGATAATCGTGGCTGGAAGCATGTTAATTCGTAGTTTGGCCCATCTGAAACCAAAAGAAAAAAGTTTGGAAAAGGCAACAAACACATTGAACTCGTTTTGTCATACTGATGTTACCTTTAGACGACCACATTACAAAAACATGGAAATGAAAATGGATAAACAGGTGTGTGGACAAAATGTTACACAGCTGACAGATTTATTTATGTAGCCAAGCTGCATATGGACGGTGCTTCAATATTCAGTTGCAGCAGATACAAGCTACCAACAAATTAGGAAAGTTCATTTCTTTTAACCTCTTACAGATTTTTGGATTGTACATTCAATGTTTTATTTAATTTATTTTATCCAATCCAGGAGGCTTTACAAAATGTGTACTTTTTATTAAAATCCTGGCAGAAATAATATACAATTGTTTTCAACGTAAAATTCATGTTTTCACATGTTCACATACAAAAATATTGCATAAAAGCAAACGATAATTACTATTATTAATTTTTTTAGCAGACGCCCTTATCCTGGGCGACCTACAATTGTTAAGATAATGTACGCTAGTACACTATAACAGTCAATCCAACAGGCACTTAATACTATAAAAAGAAAAAAAAAAAAAACTTACCTGATCATTCGCGATTGGAACTGAGAAATTGAGTAAGAACCAGAGTTCTGCATTGCTACTTGTGTTGCCATGGAAAACTTCCACCCCCTAGAAGTAGGCAGAAAAAATAAATAAATCATTCAGTCATTCACTTTGGAATCAGACAGATGCAGCTTTAATATACTGTTTGGCTAATCAGGGACTGTGAAATCATTTTCAGCTACTCCAGAATACCCTCTTAAGTGCCTAATAAGTGTTTTCACAGAACACTGATGCTCAGGTACAACAACAGAGCTCAAACTACCTCAAACTGTATGACGCACAGTATTTTCAGTCTATCTGTATTTACTATGTAAAATATGACAAAGATATCTGTACTAAAAGTGTTTAGTATCTTTAATATTTGTTGCATCTTGTGACGATCAATTTAAAACAAATTATCAATGTTAATTTGTGCTTTCACTTGCATAAATTTGGCTTTGTGCGTGTGACTATGAACTTCAGAGCTTCAGATGGAATTAACCTTTTTTAAAACAGATCATAATATTTTAATGTATCTTTGATGAGGGTCACTACATAGCTGGAACAAAAAAGGTTATTGTGTTAGATTTTAAATAGGGGCAATTACTACTTGTTAACAACCAATGCTCCACCATAGACACAACTATCACTAAGGCTGTAAGAAAATCGCAGGCCGTGAATTTGTTCCTGAAACAACAACTTAACACAGACTACAACTGTTTATAGTTGCTGCAACTTTTAATGTGACTATAAATGTTTCTATTATTTATATGTCATTTCATTGCAAAAAGCTGAAAACTGAACTGAACCAGAAAAGGAAAGATCACTCTCAAATTGTCTTTTGCTAGTGGGGAATTGGTATGCCCTGTCATCCTCTTTAGCCAATCAGTGATCTAACCATAGCAACAGGAAAGAAGACTATGGGCATTGATTCAAATACTGTACTGTCACTGCTCTTAAACTGAAGGTTTATTCCTGTAGTGGTGGTTCAGTTTTGTGAGTGAGCTTGTACTGTTCTGCAAGTACTATATGTTATGCGTCATTATTGTTAGCTACAACTCTTCACTTGTAATGAAACACAGCGTAAAACATTTTATTTGAAATGGTGATAAACAGGAAGTCTTAAGAACTTATGTCTCTGGTTATCTATTTGTATTTTTTTTCTTTCAACAAATGAACAAAAATCCACCTTGAAAGCAAGTACAGTATATATACTGCAAACTGTTTATATGTATGACTACGCTAAAACCGCAACTTTAATACACAGTGGCCGCAACTTCTTGATAGATTAAAAAAAAAAAACAGGCTTTTTACAGGCTTTCCTGTCACTTATTTACAGAACACCAGAAAAACTGGACATATGCAACAATGTGTGACATACAGAGAGTCAAACAGACTGACAGGCAACCTTCATATAAATCAGAGATTATGATTTGAAAAAAAATAAATAAAAAAATGTGCTTAAGGTTCTAGCAAGTTTCATCATAATTAGATGCAACACACAGCAGGGGCTAAAAAGTTTGAAATTTCTGCCCATTGCTTCATAAGTGACCTACTCAAATATGAATCTTTGAATAATAGTAACACATCATTGTGGATAGCGGAGTGGAACCATAAGGAGTTCTACTAAAGGGATTTAAAATAACATAGCTGTTAAACTCTTCCTACCTGTCAGCAATGGCTTTGGCCATAAAGTAATCTTCTGCGATGTACTGTGCGAAAGCAATGAGGCCCCCTGCTTGATCGAGCACATCCTTCCTCATCAAGCAAGACATTCCGGTTACACATTTAATGCCAGTAACATTAGCCGAGATATAGGAACGTGGGTGAGATGTGCCGAAATACACCTGGAACAAAGAAAACCGCTTTAGTTTCTTCATTTAAACCATAGCTACCCATTTTTAGTCACTTCAGTGTTCCAGATGAATGTAAAGATACAACAGACATATTTATAAAGAATTGGCATGCCAGTGTTTTATTTATTTATTTATTTTTTTAAATGCAATTACTGCCACACCAACTTGTATTAAATTTAGCCTGATGTGTGAATCGGGAACTGGCAGGTTTTCTGTTATTGAAGGATTATCAAATTCATTATATAAACTTTACAGATGAACTTTAGCTGGAAAAATAGAAAGCAGGAAGTCGTTCTATTTTGAATGATACAAGTGTAAAGACTTTGCTGAGCTAAACATTTCAACAAGGAACCGTGGACCGGATGTGCTTTGTTGAATAGAAACTGAGATAAACATAGCTAAAGAGAAATCTTATTGAAGGTCCCAGAGCGAGAACCAGAGCGAAATTCTGTTTTGGTATCAATCAACAATAAAATAAAGCCAGCAAAATTCTTGCCTTGCAAAACTCTTGGCAGGGACCCTGGAAACTACATTAATTGAGACACCTAGATATTAATTGATCAAACCTCTATTACTGTTAATCATTTAGCAGACACTTTAATCCTAACCAACTTACAGAGACTAGAGGGGTGAACTATGAATCAAACATCTGCTGCTGCAGTCAGTTGCAACAGGACCTCGGTTTTACTTCTCTATAAGCAATAATCTTCGTTATATATGTTTAACACATTACTTAGCAGCATTTGATTCAATTAATTTGTAAAGGAATTTGCAAAATGCCCTGGCTACAACCAGGAAACACTTAGGGACAGGGTCTGCACTTCAGGGACGTGGTTATGAATGACACCCCTCCTTTGCATAAAGTACATGTATAATGTAAGCCTTTTTGTTAAAATGAAATTGACCGAACAAGTCAATTACTAAAAAGCTTGGAACAGTCAGCATGGACAAACCCTATGTGTGTGGTGTTGTGTAAACAGAGGTAGGTTTTTAAATTTGTGAAAGACAACATTTTATTGATTGTCACAGAAAGAGAACAGTCAACTTCTGCATTGTCGCTTTGTGGCCTTATTTGTATTGTTCCTACTGTACACGGATTCAAAAGTAACAGAGAAACACCTGCATATTCAGTTCTTTGTAATGAATTTCAAAATAATGCACGTATAACCTCACATACACCTTTGAAATACAGGTAAAATGCTTCTTGGTTGCCGTGTAGCTACCTGGAATGGCTAAACTTGATCTAAAACCACCATTACCTGTTCTAAAGTGGCTGCAAAGCCTTGTCTGTCTGCTACATATGGGAGCCCGTGGACTAGACCCACTTTTTCTGTCATCTGATTGGCCATGTCTGTCAAAGTGTCTGGTTTCACTGCAAAATAGTAAAAACTTTTTAAAAAGTCTGTTTGTAAGTACAGATTAAACACTGAATACAGCTGGACACCCTGTTGCAGCAGTTTGATCTCCAGTTTTCACTAAAACTACAATGCAATGGGAGTCATATTTCCAGCCCTGTTCATATACCCCCACCCCCTACTGCATTTGCAAAGGCAAGACTTATCAGAAATATCTTTTTTGCCCATTACTCAGAACACTCCTCTTGATGAGCTAAATTGTTTTAGAACTATTTTCTTATTTTTTTTAAAAATATTTAATTTGTTTACAAAAATAGATTTTAAACCACTAAAAAAAAAAAAAAAAAAAACATTTACTAAGACATTATTAATCAGTCTTACCTCGAATACCACTGTCACAGATCCAAACCAGGTCATACTTGGCTACTTCATATCCTGGCATTAAGTTGTTTATTTTTGGGTTAATGCCAACTTTTTTACCACCTGTAAAATAAAAGCTGAGGTTACTACTGGCCACGGCAAAGATGAATACATGTTTATTGACAGCAGGT
Organism: Polyodon spathula; assembly: GCF_017654505.1. Lineage (NCBI taxonomy): Eukaryota > Metazoa > Chordata > Actinopteri > Acipenseriformes > Polyodontidae > Polyodon > Polyodon spathula. Next base: position 16,260,848 of record NC_054534.1, read on the forward strand.
TTCTATCCTTTATAAATGGAATGCACAGGTCATGCAGAACATAACCACAACAGGACTATGTGATGGACTGTAAAAAGACAACAAGGCTTTAATTATTTAGAAATCAGAATGCAAATTGATTTTCAATACTTTGCAAACTGGATTCGAGAGAAATGCTCTTTACTTTCCTATAATGGAAGGCTGGGTGCTCTGTTTATAGACCTTCATGTTTAATTCTGCATTATATAGAGCTGTGCAATGCTTGGCCTTATGAAAAAGCAACTGAATGTCAACCCTATGTTGTCTTTTCTTTTAACACCAGATAGACAAGAGCACTTGTGGTGTTTACCATTTATTGCTTCATTAAATTCAATTAAATGTGAACATTCATCAAGTTCAAACAATTACAGGATTGAATGCGGTTTCAAATAATCTTGATAGCTCTGAAAATATAAGATTTCTATAGTGGGAGGTAGTTTTTTGTTTGTTTAATTTACTATTCTTTTTAGAACTGAAGATTGTTTTTTTTTTTTAACCATTAGATTTTGCAAGCATATACAGTATATATAGTTTTCCTATATATATTCTGTTCCTGATTACTGCCTGTGGTAAAGGCACATTTTCATTGACTGGCCAAGAGCTTAAGAGTGAGTAGCAGGGTTCCGAAAAATATAGCATTATATGTCCCCAGTTTCCCCACAACTGTTTAAGTAACACACCTGTAATTTTTAACATCCTGGATAACTTTATACAATTATAATTTTAAAGTCTGGTTTCAAAGCTCTTTTTGTTTACAGGTACGATATTGAAACAGCTGTAGCAACAAGTGGGGATGTGCAACGCCACATTTTTTTGAAACCCTGACACATTCTTAGTTACATGGTTCCTGCAGGTTAGAGAATGGATTTGAAAGCATTGACTATCACTCTTAATACATTCTCCTCCCCCCCCCCCCCCCCGGACGTTGAATCTGCTTAAGGAGTTACGCTAAATAACACTGCTTTTCATTCCAGTTTGTGACAGATTACCGACAGGGAAGGAGATATTATTAGATGTATGTAGTTTTGTCTTTGACTTAAACCATGTGTTGCATGTACTAATCCTAACCTGTCTAAACTGTCTTGTAACAGTGAACACTCCACAAACATTTCTGATACAGGTGAATGCAGATCTGCCGTTATGCTGCCATACATCGACTTAGAAATGAAAAGCTTAACAATAGTCCACTTTCTGACATGTAAAATAAAATAGGGGTGTTCACTCTACCAAGTCTTCCAGCTAGTGACTAACACTACACACTCACTAACACCACATACATGTTTTGTACAGAAAGCAAGAAGGGCAAATGTCATCAAGTTGTTACCTATAAATAGCCTGGCATCCACATTTGGGTATTTGCCCAGCAGCTTTTTACATACATCGATGGCTGGATCATCATGGTCTTGGACACAAAGGAGCACTTCATACTGGTAAAAACAGAACAAGGATACAAGATATTAATCTCAGCCTAGCATAGTAGACAGAGTTTGACAGCCTGAAACTTGCAGATGAGAAAATACAAATCTGTTTTCTGCAGACCAAGCTTATTGACTGTTGTCTTCTTTGAAGACCGAACCCCTTCAATCTGGTGTATCAGTCAACTACAAATGAAAATGTAAATCTTAAAAGGTTTATCTTCCCTTACCATAGCATTCTGACCAAGTCCATTCATTTTGGAAGTTTTCCCAACCATCACATTTAGCAAACATCACATACAGTAGCTCTGGTGGCACCATCTCAATCTTGTGTTTGTTTTTTTTTGTTTTTTAACTCGGGAAAGTGAACCAGGAGTTTTGTATATGTATTTTTGAGCAGTGCGAGTGGTCATACTATAATCTTTCACAGCGGCGTCACATCAAACTGTGACGGTCACTTCACCTACAAATCTTGCATTGTAATGTGAGAATGTTAAGATCATACTTTTGATTGGGAAAATATAAAACATTGCTTTATAGTCACAATCCCCATATGCAAACCTCCATAGGATAAGCTCCAGCAGCTTTTGTGGTCTTACAGTCTAGGGGAAAATTGTTGGGATTGAAGACACTGGGGTGAGGATTACGTATGGACTAGAACATGTAGGCATACGACACACTTTCTTGTTGGACTGTGTAACTGGTCAGATCTTTAAGTAAGCACGTCCTGTAGCACTCACCTTCAAACCTTGTTTTTATTTTTTATAATTAACCTGAACAGAGTACTGTAAAACCCTACAACTTTCATAATGACAAAATATTGACAATAGTTTAATTTTGGTATTTTGCCCAAAACATGTGTTATTGACAGTTCCGTTTGTTTTTCCACAAAAGACAATTCTAATTAAAACTTGGCTTGATCTACAGTACCAAATGCAGTTTTCAAAAGTTACATGTATTACTGTACAGGTACAGTGCCTATAGGAAGTAGTCACCCCCATGGACATTTTCACAGTTTGTTGTGTTACAACCTGAAATCTTGACGCATTTAAATGGGGAGTTATTTTAGAACATGCATACAATCCCTCTGTAATGTAACATCTACATCTGTTGAAATTGCTAAAAATGTGTTTTTGCTGTCAAGTCAATGTGCAATGTTGCACCAGCAATGTGAGCACAATCTACAAGATCAGCTGTTAGGTAGTTTGGTATGGTCAGGAAGTTTGTTTGATCACACTACCATAATAGCAAAAGCGTCAAACAATCAAGTACAGTATGAACCGCCTTCGCAGTTGGAAGCCTGCATTATGAGTCCGAACAGAGCCAAAAATTTCTTCAGAAAGATTTTCCACAGTATGGACCCCACATCAGTGCTTTGATGGAAACTTTGTTGATCAGGCGCTGCCATTTTAAAAAACATTTATAACCTCCCTGTTAAACTACAGCACTGTAGATGTTACATTACAGAGGGATTCTATGCATGTTCTAAAATAACTCTTTCGTCAAGCACCAGATTGCTAGCCCTACGAAATTAAATTACAGAACAGGAGTGTAATCGGCAGGCCTTGAAATATTTAGTAATTCCTCTATACTCACAGTAACAGCTGCCACTTGCACAGAAACAGGAACTGTGACAAGTCTTTGCTTAAGACACACCAGATAATATACACAATGATTGCTTTTTCTTTTTTATTAGCATTGATACAACTAACTAGCTACAAGTTTGTCAGGGTTAGATGCCAAAAACAGCCTAGAGTCTCAAGTCCATCAAAGCTGGTCATGCTTTATATGTGCCTTTGTTCACTCTGGGATTTCTAACTCGCATTCATATTGTAAGAGGAAGCAAACTAGCAAAGATGGGCCATTCCTGAACTGAACTGCTTTGTTATTTCCCCTAAAACATCAGTTCAGTTTTAATGTAAAATCATCTACAGTACTAGAATTTGTATAAGTTAGTATCAAACCTGCGTAGGCGGCATCCGCGTTTTAGTTTACAAAAAAATATTACTACATCATAGCATAGGAAGTTTAAAGACATGTATGTACGTCACTTTGTGTTTTTACAATTTCTTGTTCTTTGCAATGAACTGCAGAAAGTGAATATACCGTACCTGAAATAATAAAAATGCAGTAATTTCAGCACACAGAAATTGTTTTATAGGATTCTTATACATTGTGCGCTTACCAGCCCTCCCACCTCCCACCTCCCCTCTGCAGCCTGTTACACAACGCCATCATCAGCACAAGCAACAGAAACGAAATCTATCAAGCACTTCAATGAAAACCATCATTCTTTTCAGATCCTAGTTATTAGGCTGGGACCTGCCCTGAACCTCTGAAGGGTAGAACAATGAGAAACACTGTCATTTCAATTGTTTCACGGTAGGTTAGCAAGCAGAGAGGCTAGTCATGAAAACAATACACTTGGAGATGTAATACCCTCAACATAATAAGCTTAAAACAGCTTCAAAACTGGTTAATCAAATTAGGGGCTATTAGTGTCACAAATGATAGAAGGCAGATGTCACAATATAAGCTGCTTATATCTTGTTTGTTTGTTTTTTTTTATAGAAACTGCAATGTACTACACAGAGGGCTAAAAAAAAACTACTAGTGTACATGATGTGCTTAACACTGCCAATTGTGATGACATTTGCTGCGTTTTTGTACCCTAGAACAAAGTAGTAAAAAACAAACACACACAAACACACGTGTTGGTGTTCACACCTCCTTTTAAGGATTTAAACAATGGCTGTATGTAGCTCTGACACCACTTAGATCAGTGGTGCTCAACCTTCCACCCCCTTGCAACCCACTACACCTCCCTGCTCCAAGAATAGCTGTGCAAATATAAAGACAGGGTAGTGCATTGGATATAATAAACTGAAAATTAGATTAACCAGATTAGAAATGAGTGAATACAAAGAACTGCCGAAACAAGTCAGTCATTGAAATGTGCTGTCAAATCAGTGGGAAAGTTGTGTTAGCTTACGTTTCACCGATTCTCTGTGCTTCGTTTTCTTGGGCATTGCCCAGGAATTTGGATGTCACAGAAGTAGCTGGCATGAGCCGCTGGATAGAGAGGTCGTTGGAAGCTGTGGAACTGCACTTTTACACGCCGGCAGGTGTTGTTGAAAACTAGATATGATCCTCTGAACACGCAAGTTGTTGAGTACTGAAAATACACAATACACTGAAAAGTCAACACAGCTCTAGTTTGCTCTCACTCACTCAGACACATAGCGCTTTAACTTCTGGTAGTCTGCATCCTAGCACACAGTGGTACTGCATAATACGACAGATGTAAACATGACAAACTTGAACAGTGTCTGCTCTCATCTCACCTGCACGTAGTTGTAGCAGTAAGCATGTAGTTCTAAGCCTATTTGCGTTTATATGATAAGTACAATTATGTTAGACTCCGGCTCAATGTGAGCTGCCCTTGTTTGTATGCATTTTTATGCATTGCGTCATTCAAGTTTCTGATTTTTCATTATATAATATCACCCGCTGGACTGCAACCCCAGCGGAAATAGCCGCGAACCTCACGTGCTCAGACTTTCTTCCTAGCACCATTTCTGCTTTCTCACTTTCTGTGCAGGTCCCCTCAGAGAACTGAAACGTGTTGCTAATACCAGAATCTCTCTCAATACGTACTCAACCATAACCTCTAGTTCTACTGAAAGCAAAAATCCTGATAAAGCACTTTGATAATCTTGTTTGTCCATTTAGCCTCATTATTGTTAAATGTCTTTAAGCAGGGTAATTGTCTTACTTTGAGTGTTGTCTTCACAACTATACTGCAGAGTATCACTTCTCACAAAATTCAGTTTTACAAAAGTTTCTTGTTTTTTTTTTATTTTTTATAAAAAAAATATAATAATATTAGAATATATATATATTATATATATAATATATATATATATATATATTTGTTTTTAGTGTTAAAAAAAGTGACTTTTGGACAGACTCCACCTGACAGCCATAATAGATCTTGACCTAACTATTACCTTTTAAAGATGTCTTAATAAAAAGAAAATCTTTGTATGCAGTAATACGGTCCCTGAACTATTTCTAAAGAGAGACAAGGTAGGGGTCCTTGAGTGGCTCACCGTGTGGTGTGCAGGTTGAGTCATTCATACACAGTCAGGGGATCCACATTGTGCAAAGCTGCCAACCTTTTCTGGGAATTCCCAGAAAACGTGCAGTCAGAGGGAGGTATACTGTTCTGAAAGGCAGTGCATCAAGTCACAGGCACCAGATTTAAGTTTAGATACAACAAACAATTATTTTTCTCTGATATTGTTTCATACACTGTGGATACTCATGACTCAATACAAGAATAACTTCCCTGGTCTGGATTGGCTGCAGACAGATTATAAAAGGAACTGACCCCAGTATACAAAGGAATTGGCAGTATACAAACAAAATGCAGATATAAAAGTACACCCACACACATGCACACGCACACTCACATACAAATACGCACCACACACATACTGTTTACATAGGCACTGTACTTAAGATGACTAAAGACAAAGGGTTGTTATTTTTAGAAGTATCTAAATTCCCTTTTTAAGAAGTTCCAAGACAAACTGAAATGCATGTTCAAACTTATGTACCGTACAAATATCTTCTTCAAGTTGATGTCACGCTTTGCATGTCATCCCAAAACACAGACATACGTTCTTCTGTGTAGGTTAGGCAAGAGTAACAGTCTGGGGAGGGGGGTATTTTTGCGCTAAATGTAACGATATATTGTTAAGTATAGGTAAAGTAAAGGAGCGCTGGTGTGTCCAGGCATTTAGGGTGCTAAAAGACATGGTGCAAATATAGATACACAGTATAAAAATGTAGGCATTAAATGAATGGGCGAATTCTGCATCTGCTTTCACTTTGAAACTTTTTACTCTGTCTCCTACGCACACCAGCTGTATAGTTAGCGCATCAATCTGAGTGGCTCTCATGGTGACACGTTCTGGCAAAACTGAGCTACAACAGTATTACGTTGAAAATCTTAAAGAGTGTACACAATCTATGTTAATAACTTTTACCCTTATCCAGGGTACTACATAAACATCAATGTGATTCCTATAGTAGTTCATGCTAACCTCCTAAAGAAGTGTTATGTCAGTTTGTGCTAATGTGTATTAATAAAATGAATAAGAAATATCCAAAGCCATTTGTGTATGTAATTTGTACACCAAAGTGTTTTTCCATTTCAACATTACTCTTTTGCATTTGAAGTAGTTTCCATGTTTTCCATTTCATACACTTATAACTTGATAGGTATGTACTGGACTTTTACTTACATTGTTCAAGTAAATGCCAATACATTATTGTTATTTGTATTTATTTTAAATCAAGCAACAAAACTGTTTAAAAACAAAAATATTAAAAAGAAAAATAATCACATTAATGTTTACAGAAAATGCAAGAGAAACGAACTTCTGAACTGTAAAATTAACAGTGTTTGAAATTATTAATGCACTTGCATATTGTCAGACTGCAGTTAGAGAAACGGCGACATGGGAAGGTATGTAGACTTGGAATCCTAAAAATAAATGCAAGGGCTGGTTGGTTCCTATTTTGAGAAACTTAAAATGCGTGCTTTTGTTTTTCTATAAAATGCAAAACATGAAAAAATAGAACACAAAATACAGCTTGTGTACTTAGCTTTCCTGTATTCAAATTTACCACCAATTAACACTGCGTCTTATGTCTAATTTAGAAATTGTGTCACATTTTTCTTTTCTGTCTCACTTGGTATTATGATGTCTATATACTGTGACTGTTTTTGGCCTGTTTTTGGGCCTCAAATATAATTTCTCTGTTTCATTGGTTTCTGGGTTTGTCTTTCACCCACTTTGTGTAATAAATTATTGCAAAACCAAACAGAGTTTGCTTACTTTGAAATTTACTGTGTGCCAAGACAAGTTTGTGGTTTTAAAATTCTAATATAACTAAATTATTTTAGAATTACTTTTCATAGACACAAGTAACTTTTACTTGCTCTTTAAATCTCAATGCCTAAAATCATGAGAAAAATGAACAAAGTTACACTTCTTTTGAATTTTGGGTCCCTATTAAGGTACATATTTAGGCCCAGTATATGCAGTTTTTGACCTCTACAAAACCCTGAAATGTTTCGTTGGGGGGGGGGGGGGTGTTGCCATCTGCACCTGCGCTGGGGGAGGACCCCCATATCCCCCTTGCCTTCTAACTTAAGATTTCTTGCCTCCTACTTTAAATGAAAATGAAAAGACTGGCTTTAAATTAACATCCTCCAGCACTGGAGTACTACAGTACATGTGATTACAGCTGGGAGAACTAGGCAGGGACTCAAAGCAAGACCTAGTGCACTGAACTGTGCCGTTGGGTACAGAGTACCTATCCAAAAGGATCATCATCCTCAACATCATCCAAGAACAGCTGCTAAAATCAGAAAACTGGAGCAGAACGTCTCAGTGCTACTAGAATTTCTACACTACACAGTAGAACCTGTATATCAGACCCGAATAGGGGTGAGATCCCCTGCAAAGGCGATAATGTTGCTTGTTGTACGTATGCAGGGGGTCTGTCTGTACATCCCTCCATCTGTGCATTTCTCTTAAACACTTATCCAGTTTTCATTAAACTTGGTATTAACATTGTTTAACTTAAGTAATTGAGAATATCAGATTCTGGTGATAAAGGGGCTTGTCTGCATCCGTCTGCCTGTTCATCCATTCTTCAATATGTCACACTTTCGCATAGGCCCCTTATATCTGGAGAATCTCTTATCAAACTGATTAAACTTTTCATTAGCAATTCTTATTCTGTGCAGCCTGTATATGGCATGGTTATAAACTTCATCATACTAACAAATCTAATTTTGAATACAGTTGTGGCAGGCATGTATGTTACACTACCGTCCTAGTAAGTACTGGAACAGATAAATACATGCCCAGTTAACAACCGTTGCATAATTTCCTAAATTTCATATAAATAAAAATAACAAACCTTGTAATATTTTATGCACCAACTGGTGAAGGCCAATACAGTTTGCAGGAATATAGCACCTATAATAAGAAGATATTCCAAATCTGGGTGTTACGACATAAAAATAAGATATACAGGCTACTTTAACTACAACTACAAATATAAATCCCAATAAGACATAGCACACAGATGATTCTTCAACTGCCTTAACTTGCAAATTATTTTCAAGAGCAAATCTGGCAGCGATTCCACAGATAAGCATAGCTTGCAAGTTAACGTTCATACTGTAAGCTACCTATCCTCTCCTTGAAAGTACTGGTTGAACCAGTTGGATACATGGAGGTTGAACTCTCAATCCAAGTTAGTTCCCTCAGACACAAAGGGTCACATTTATCAATATCATTACGACAAAGTGCAATTTGCACATTTTTTGCGAAACCAGTTTTACCCAAAAATGTGGTGCACATTGTAGAGCTATGGAATTTGTGACAATTGATTTTGACAAAACTACTGTAGAAATTGTTGTGTATAGTTAACAATTACTGTATTTGAACCTCTAATGTACTGCCAGATCTGTAAAATGGCCAAATTGTCTATAGCACATTAGCAGCTGCAGATTCTAAAGTGGAAAAGGATAAAAGTAGCATGGCTGACTATTATAGAGCATAATAAGACCTAAACCAAGAACTTAATTAACCTCGAAACTAAGCCAGAATCAGTCTCCTGGCTCCAAAAGGGAAATAGTTAAAGTGCTGTGCTGGCCTGTGGTGGATGGGTGGAAAGAGCATTTACTGCCACATGCTTGGATTTGATGCAAACACAAAGAACACTCTCAGTCTGAAGGTCTTATTTCAAGCTCTCTTCCTCTCTCAGGGAGCTAACCAGTTATGTTTCTGGACTGTAACCCTGCTAATATAAGATTAAAAGAACACACAGTAACTGTAGCCAGAATCATTTTAATTGAATTCCAAATTTCTTCCAACAAGAGCGAGAGGTGCCATTAATAACTCATTTTGGGGCGCACACCATAACCTAACAAGCAAATCGACAGGATATATTGTAGGAACCGGGGCATGGATTAGCATTACTAGATGTGTGCAAGGATTATATCCAACTCTCCTCAGAAACATGTACAGTACAAAACTCACATACTGCACAGTACATTAAAACAGAGGAACAGCATAAAGATACTACACGGATATATATCAGTTAAATATATTGTATTTTACGCTACTGCACTGTATACCGAGATCAGCCTGCAGTACTATTTGCAGGTAAATAAAATGAACAGAGTAGCAAATCAGTTTCTTTTGTGGTGCATATCCTGGTGTTTCACATAAAGTGACTCCAAAAACAACACTAAATTTCGAAGTAAAAAACTATTTCTATTAAAATGGTATAACTTTTTTCACCAAAACTGTAGTGCAGACTACTGTACTAAAATGGTGTGTTTGCTGTATATGAAGGCAAGGTGTTTAGTATATTGTACAGTATGACACTTGAAAGCTTATTCAGCAATAGCAAATGATAACAAAAAGCATCACTGGTTATAGTGGTAATAAGCAGAGTTTCTGTGAGGCTGATGAAGACAGCTCTGTACTCAAGAACCAAAGCCAGTTCTTAGACATCTACAGTTGCACTCCGTTACAGTAGAACACAATACAATGTTACAAAAAGTTTGAGAAATAAAAATCTTCTCATTCACGAGGCCATTTAAAATGTGGGCTTCATTTTAGTTTATTTGCTTGGTCTTGTGCAGCCACTATATAAATAATTGGACCATTTGCAAGATTTGTCAGGTACTGAACAGTAAGCCAAAAAAACAATACAGTGGCACAAAAAAAAAAAAAAAAAAAAGGATTTGCTATTCTTATTGTCCTGTCTCAATAAAAAATAGAAAAAAAACAGATTCTATACATACTCTGGGATAATCCAACTCGAAGAAGGTTTCTAGGTTGCTGATGAGGTTGGGGTCCACTCCTTTCAAGGGCTTCAGCAATGAGACGCCTGCAAGCTTGCTGTAGGGCTGTTTGTCAGAGGCTTTCTTGTTGAGATGAAGACGTCTGCAAAGAGGTTGGTACACCACAGCTTTAATATACTTTACAACAGTAAACAGTCATATAGGCTTGTCTGCAACACTTCAAATCGGAAAGAGAAATTAAAAGAATCATTCCAACAAAACATAATTCATGCCAACACAAAAAAAAAAAAAAAAAAAAAAAAAAAAAAGTTGTTTCTAATGAAGAAAGTTTCTGAAGAGTCTTCAGGTGCTTTACTTACTATTACAGCAACAAGAGTCTTACTGGAAAAAAAAAAAAAATCATATTCTTATTACTGACTGGCGGACTATTGTACACTGGCAATAACAATGGGCCTGATCACCCTTGTTTATCTCTTGTAACCAAACACCTCTCGGCTTAAAAAGACAACGGCTATTTTTCTAGCAGACCCGACAATCAAGGCAGAAACATCCTGCTTCATGGACTGAAAGGGCAGCACCTTCCCCCTCATCCCAGTAGGGTACTGGGAAAGGTAATATGGTACACCACAGCATGCAGCCCTCAAATTACATTCACAACCACCCAACCAGCAAAAGTACAGAACCACAATACTAGTCCAGGGGAATGACATATGTCCCTCAAAGCACTCACAATAGATAGGAGAGGAATTATACACATGCCCTAGATTGTCTACAGAACCTTGGTTACATCACACAGGGAAGTCCATTCAATACAACACAGGCAGTTAAAACCTAATTATTTGTGACACACTAGAGAAAAGTGAGTTTGTAAATCTATAAAGGCATGTTCTCCTGCTACAACAAAGTTATAGAAAGGCTGCCATAGTAGCAGCTCATCTGATTTCTATTTCCAAGGCAAATCACACAGCTCGCTGACCCCCCCCCCCCGCATCCTGCTTCGTGCACCATTGGTCAAGAGTTCCGCGTCGAGTTCGACAAATACTGTATATTATTTACCTGATGTGTTGTGCATATTCCAAGCTCTAGGGTTATAAAAGGGGAAATTCCAACAATATTTCTCCTAACCCTTTTTGTACAACATGCTAAACAATCCTGGTGCATTGCCATGGTAACAGGTGTGTCTTTAATGTTTCTGTAATTTGGGCTACTCTGTCTGTGCTGTAGCTTGAGAGAACAAGTATGGGCTTGACCTATTAAAATGCAAGCATTGCCGTTCCAAGAACACCCAGGAGAATGGACCAAAGGACCCGCTGATCAATCGATCATGCCTCAAAGTCTCAGAGATCCTTTCCAGTTTAAATGTAGCTCTAACTGATTGCATGACTCGGAAATGAGCACGTACTGTACATTTGCATGCAGTACATTGTAGAATAGGATATTTTTCTAGTTTTACTATTTAGTGTAGCTCAGCCCCTTAATCCTAACAACCCAATAAACATTCAAAAGGAAATCCAAATGCTGAGTTAAGCTTTATGCTTTAGCTTTAAGCTTGTTTCGCAGCCAATGTAATCTTAAATATTGCATTTCATTATCAGACCAGTGCAAGACAATATAAGTACATTCTCTCTCATTGGACAGAGTCTGTGTTATTGAAGGGAAGGCTTTGGGTGTCAAGGTCCATATAATCCCATCTCATTTAAAAGGCATTTTAAAAGCTTTCACTCTGGTAATAAATTCTGCACTACCACCCAATAAGAGTAATAAAATTAAATGCTGAAACAAGTTTAAATGAAACTCCAATTGGCTTTTAAGGCAACATAAGATGTACTGGATGTTTTACAAGTCTATCAAGTCATCCAAACTTAATCCTTCTATTACTGTACTCCCTTGTAAACAAAGTAATTAGTGACAACATAATGTTCTGTCACTGTTTGCATTTTAAATTAAGGCAATATTCTGAAAAGCAACTTATAACTTATTTAAAAGATATTTTAAAAGATTTATTCAGTGATGGGAGAAAATAAAAAACTTGTCCAGCAGTTAGTTCATGACACTTTAAAAGCATTATTTGTCAGTGGGGAAGTTTGTGATCAGAAATCAAGCAGATACAGAGAATGGCTTAGGACCCCCCTCTATATATTTAAATTATGTTAATGTCATACAAAGAATGATATTTTGACCCACACTGACGCTTTACAATAGTCTTAATGATTACTTGAATTTACAGTATGGATCACATGGGCTGTTTTAATACTTAGGATTCACAATCTAAAATGTTGTGCCTTAATGCTAAATACTGCAAACTGATGGTAAAGTTGGCATGGTCCAACTCACTATGGTACAGAAAGTTTGAGGTGACAGTACTATAACAGGTGTCTGTTCAGCTATAGCTACAGTACACGTCTGTCCACAATTGTTTTCCACTTTCATGTTCAAAAGCTCCTCTGAAATGAACCCAGCACACTACCGACAAGAGCTGTGGTTCAAAGAAGCTGTGGGGGGGGGGGGGGGGGGGGGGGGGGGGACCCAACTTGGAACATGGGCCAAAGATTGGTCAAATAAATATATACTAAACCGTGAGCAAAAATAACTTTTAAAAATCTATTACACTTGATGTTACAGTTTGAGATGTGTATACATTTTAGATGACACTAGGCTATTCAGTAAATTGTAACAAAAGATACACTCAGTATTTACCAGGGTAATTGGTAACACCGGGAAAGGGGATGCAGCAAGTCAGAATGCAAATACTAATGTAATAAGAAGGTCTCAAATTACTCCAGTGGTGGTAAATAATAGTTGAGCCAGTCTCTCTAATGTGTGTGTCATTTAAATCCACATTGCAGAACTTAAAAGTGAACAGGCTAATTAGGACAAACATACAGTACCGTCCGAGTCCAACCCATCCCATTTTGTTAACAAAACAGGGTGCATATGGTACTGATCAGCAGTTCAGACTATAGGTTTACAAAAAACCACAAACACCAGTATTATTTGTTTATTTAGCAGGCGCCAATCCAAGGTGACTTACACAGACTAGGGTGTGTGAACTATGCATCAACTGCAGAGTCACTTACAACAACATCTCACCCAAAAAGACGGAGCATAAGGAGGTTAAGTGACTTGCTCAGGGTCACACAGTGAGACTGAGCCAGGATTTGAACCGGGGACCACCTGGTTAAAAGCCCTTTTCTTTAAACCACCAGACCACACAGCCTCCCACAGTGTTAGAATGATTTTATAAAAGCAACGTTTGATTTTTAAATATTTTTCTTCCGTCTCCTGCTCTGTATGTGTACGGCTGTATTCAAAAGAAAAATAAATGGCCATCATTAACTTAAGCAGAAAATAAAATGTGTTTTCAGTATACTTAAACTTTAAAAATCCTTTAAAAACCAGGTTTGCAGCTCTCCTATTTTTACTACTCTTATTTTTCAGCCTGCAGTACTGTACAGTATGCACTGACTCCCCACATCTTCCGAGAAATGTTCAGTTACTGCACCACAGGAGAATTTCTAAATGCTCTGGGAATGCTCTACCTACATGCTCTCCCTCTCTGAAGCTTGCGTGTGACGTAAGCACACTGCAGATTCTGTCATGCTGGGCAAACAACGCTGTAGCCATCACTTCTGGACTGCGGCAGTCCCACATTGCAGGAAATTTCTCAATGGAGGAAAACACAGCAGCAGTGAATTTGGAAAGGATTCAAAAAGCCTACATCACTTTACTCAGAGGTCATAAAAGTAAAATACAAACCAAGAGTTCAGTGTGCTATGGTTTTTCACTAATACTAACAATTGACATTTACAATAGGAAGCAAGCAAGAAGATGGATTGTTATTACAGGTTGTAGGCACTGATCAGTCACTGACACATTTTAAAGGAACTTGGATACTTTTGGGACTGGCCAATATTAAATTATGCTTATCTTTCATTTTAAATTGATTAATATTCATGTTATAACATGGAAAATCAAATCTATCCCTTGCAGTCAAATATCTCTAAAGAAACCCACAACTTAATTAAATAAGGATTATATATAATTATTATTGTTAACTTACTGTGGGTGCAATTTAAAAATCCAACCATCTAGCTGTCTGATCCATTACGTTTCTTTTCCCCATAATCCTTAAACTTCAATTTAAAACATGTATTCATAAATTCTGGAACCAGTTACACACTTTAAATATTACAATTCCCTATTGATTAGCAACAGAATCTTGGGATTTCCCATAGGAATTGAGAGGGTAGTCTACAGTGGGTCTACAGTAACAGTTGAGAAATAGGAGAACAAGAAATTCCAGCTCAGAATCAACGGGATCATCAAGTTAAGCACAATCTCCCCGAGCCTTAGACCCCATTCACACTTGCGATTTAAAGCAGCCCAGGGCTGCCTCAGGGCAGTATTCTCATATGTGCACACTCCAAAAAAAAGAATAGGCAGCCCAGGGAGAACCTAGATTTAGGCTGATGTTTTGATGTGGCCTAGGGTCTGCAATCCAGGACCAGGGCCGGCTTTTACATATGAACGCAAAGCAGACTTAGAGGCCGCCTTTTTGTATCACATGACCAATTTGTTTATGTCGCTCAGTACTCCCATATTACCAATGCACGCAAAAGGTAAACAGAAAGGTGAATGCTCTGCTAGCCAAGATGACACTGGATCATATTGAAAGGTAATTACTCCTACATCATACAACTTTAATTATACAAATATGAAATTAAAAAAAAAAAAATCTAGCGGGTTAACGTTCAGGTTGTTTCTTTCACACAATATGAGCTGCAGTGCATTCACAACTAAGTTTAATTTGTCACAATTACCTGTTCTTCCTGTTATTTAGTAATTAAGCGATACTTAGTAACCAAGCGAGAAATATAAAAACTGTAGGTTTGTGGATCTCAATAATGATCAATAATTCAGCAACTTGGCCACCACTGTTTATTTTGCACGCAACGATACTAATAGCTAAAGAAGTGTGTGTCTTTACATTAAAATGATGACCATTTCCTTAGTTGCTTGCTTTTACATACACATAAAACACTGTTCTCATCCACAACTATTAAGATTGTCCGTACCATTGTCAAAACAGTCAATAATACATACATACATAAGAACATAAGAAAGTTTACAAACGAGAGGAGGCCATTCGGCCCATCTTGCTCGTTTGGTTGTTAGTAGCTTATTGATCCCAAAATCTCATCAAGCAGCTTCTTGAAGGATCCCAGGGTGTCAGCTTTCAACAACATTACTGGGGAGTTGATTCCAGACCCTCACAATTCTCTGTGTAAAAAAGTGTCTCCTATTTTCTGTTCTGAATGCCCCTTTTTCTAAACTCCATTTGTGACCCCTGGTCCTTGTTTCTTTTTTCAGGCTGAAAAAGTCCCTTGGGTTCCACGACACTGTCAATACCTTTTAGAATTTTGAATGCTTGAATTAGGTCGCCACGTAGTCTTCTTTGTTCAAGACTGAACAGATTCAATTCTTTTAGCCTGTCTGCATATGACATGCCTTTTAAGGCCCGGAATAATTCTGGTCGCTCTTCTTTGCACTCTTTCTAGAGCAGCAATATCTTTTTTATAGCGAGGTGACCAGAACTGAACACAATATTCAAGATGAGGTCTTACAAGTGCATTGTACAGTTTTAACATTACTTCCCTTGATTTAAATTCAACACTTTTCACAATGTATCCGAGCATCTTGTTAGCCTTTTTTATAGCTTCCCCACATTGTCTAGATGAAGACATTTCTGAGTCAACAAAAACTCCTAGGTCTTTTTCATAGATTCCTTCTCCAATTTCAGTATCTCCCATATGATATTTATAATGTACATTTTTATTTCCTGCGTGCAGTACCTTACACTTTTCTCTATTAAATGTCATTTGCCATGTGTCTGCCCAGTTCTGAATCTTGTCTAGATCATTTTGAATGACCTTTGCTGCTGCAACAGTGTTTGCCACTCCTCCTACTTTTGTGTCGTCTGCAAATTTAACAAGTTTGCTTACTATACCAGAATCTAAATCATTAATGTAGATTAGGAATAGCAGAGGACCTAATACTGATCCCTGTGGTACACCGCTGGTTACCACACTCCATTCTGAGGTTTTTCCTCTAATCAGTACTTTCTGTTTTCTACATGTTAACCACTCCCTAATCCATGTACATGTGTTTCCTTGAATCCCAACTGCGTTCAGTTTGAGAATTAATCTTTTGTGCGGGACTTTGTCAAAAGCTTTCTGGAAATCTAAATAAAACCATATCATATGCTTTGCAATTATCCATTATCGATGTTGCATCCTCAAAAAAATCAAGCAAGTTAGTTAGGCACGATCTCCCTTTCCTAAAACCATGTTGACTGTCTCCCAGTACCCTGTTACCATATAGGTAATTTTCCATTTTGGTTTCTTATTATAGTTTCCATAAGTTTGCATATAATAGAAGTCAGGCTTACTGGTCTGTAGTTACCTGGTTCAGTTTTGTTTCCCTTTTTGTGGATCGGTATTACGTTTGCAATTTTCCAGTCTGTCGGTACAACCCCTGTGTCAAGAGACTGCTGCATGATCTTGGTTAGCGGTTTGTAAATTACTTCTTTCATTTCTTTGAGTACTACTGGGAGGATCTCATCCGGCCCAGGGGATTTGTTTATTTTAAGAGCTCCTAGTCCCTTTAACACTTCTGCCTCAGTTATGCTAAAGTTATTTAAAACTGGATAGGAACTGGATGACATGTGGGGCATGTTGTCAGTATCTTCCTTTGTAAAAACTTGTGAAAAGTAATCATTTAACATATTTGCTATTTTTTTTTCTTCATCTACGATTTTGCCATTTGTATCTCTTAAACATTTAATCTCCTCTTTGAATGTTCTCTTGCTGTTGTAATATTGGAAAAACATTTTGGAATTGGTTTTAGCTCCCTTAGCAATGTTCATTTCTATTTCTCTCTTGGCCTTTCTAACTTCCTTTTTGACTTGCATTTGCAGTTCTGTGTACTCTTTCTGTGTACTTTCTTTTTGGTCCTTTTTTAATGCTCTGTAAAGTGCCTTTTTTCGCTGAATATTTTTTTTAATTGATCTATTAAACCATTTTGGCAATTTAGTTTTACATTTAGATTTGTCTACTTTAGGGATATAATTGTTTTGCGCCTCTAGTACTACATTTTTGAAGAACAACCATCCTTCTTCTGTGGGTGTTTTCTCTATTTTACTCCAATCTACTTCTGTTAGTCTCTGTTTCATACCTTCATAGTTTGTCTTTTCTAAAATTGTAAACCTTAGCTTTAGTCTTTACTTTTGAGGATTTAAAAAACACTTCAAATGAGACCATGTTGTGGTCTGAGTTTGCCAGTGGTTCTCTGACCTCTGTTTTAGTTATTCTATCTTCGTTATTTGAAAAGACTAAATCAAGGCATGCCTCCCCTCTAGTGGGTGCCTTCACAAATTGTGTTAGGAAGCAGTCATTTGTCATTTCCACCATTTCAATTTCATCCTTCGTGCTACCCACCGGGTTTTCCCATTTTATTTGGGGGAAGTTGAAATTTGCTACACACATACACAAACGCACACCATAAAACTGCTACTGTGCTGCACTGAAAACTATATGAATAAGAAACATCTGCTACAAATCAAGGATTATTGTATAAACCAGTAGCTCTTCCATTCTGAGTGCAGGCGATCGTTCCAAACAAAAAAAAAAAAAAAAAAAAAAAAATTTGAACAGGGCTGCAGACCTAAATATGTGGAGGCCCTGGGCCAGCACAGTAGATCCACCAACATTAACAATAAAAAATAAATGAATTTTAAAAAAGTATATATAGGCATATAGTGTACAGCATGTTACAAAACAAGGCAATATCCACCCAACAAAATGTGGCCTTTTGGCGTGACTCTTACAGGACATTTTTATATAGGCCTAATTAAATAAGAAAAATGAAACCGTACAGCTCATCTTAGTTTCCATCTGGAACAGTACAGAAAATGTTGGAAGGTATTAACAAGTTGTATTTCCTGAATGGTATTTATTTATGTATTTATTTATGTATTTATTGAATTTCCCTGCACAGCTTAGATCAGGATCAAACAGGGAGAACCACAGATTACTCTATGGTTTATGGACTACTGGAGTGTTTGATTTATTTTATTTTATTTTTTTAAACTGGACTCTTCACCATATGTGAAAGCGTGTAGGCTGATTAATATCTACACAAACGTGGTTGCTGTTGTTTTTTTTTTTTTTGTTTTTTTTTTTTAAAAATTCTACCTGTTGATTGGTTTTTAGACTTTGAACAGTTGTGTACCAAATGTGTTTTGTTTTTTTTTTGTTTTTTTGTTTTTTGTTTTTTTTTTAAATGGACAACTAACCAAAAATCTTTGAACAGTTGTGTACCAAATGTGAAGACAATAATTCATAGTGCAGTATACAGTAGAAACCTAAAGTGGCCACATTTGACAACAATATAACAGCCTCCCTCCCTGAGAAGATGAATAACACAGCAATACACACTTCATATTTTCACAGGCACCAAACAAGTTAAAATAAAAATGCAACTGAAGGTAAGGGGCATTCAGAACAGAAAGCAGGAGACCACTTTTTTACACAGACATTGTGAGGGTCTTCAAACTCCCCAGTAATGTTGTTGAAGCTGACACCCTGGGATCCTTCAAGAACTGCTTGATGAGATTTTGGGATCAATAAGCTACTTGGGCCGAATGGCCTCCTCTCGTTTGTAAACTTTCTTATGTTCTTATGTTCTTAATTCCATAAAGGACGTTTTAGATTCTTCCTCCTTGAACCTTACCATGTTGCTCTGTAAGGCACACAGCATAATCAAGCATGGTACTGTAGTTCTATAGGGGAATTTGAAAAGCCATGATAAATGCTGCACCAGGTTTAGATCAGATTAAATGCAAATAGCCCATAGTAGTGTATTTTTTCTCTCATCTCACAGTATTTCCCACACTCCGGCGCCCCTGATGCACACCAATCGATGCTTCATAACATAAAAGCACAAGATATATCTTGTTACATCGGAGCCGTATTCAAAGTAACATTCTACTTTATTCTTTTTCCCTTACCAAGGTACAGCACCTAAAAAAAGAAACGGCCAATTCGTCTACTGTATTTATTTACTGCTGGCCGAAGCAGTAAGTTACAGAGAGCAGTCTCCAAGAAGGTTACGGGGCTAAACTGTTTTTACAGTCGGTATAAACTACATAAATCATACTAAAACAGATTAACATGTTCCTAATTCCACCGTTTAGGATTTGTGCCAGAGGGAAAAAAAATACAAAATTAGGTTAACCTATAACTACTGTACCGTAAGTGACCAGTCTATCACCAACAGACAGAAAACAAAAAAACAAAAATCAGTAACCTGAGAACAGACACTGGGACACACCCATTTATATTAAACAACTACAGTATTAAGCTGCAACAGCAAATCGGCGAATACATACATTTAAAAAAAAAATGACGAATCGTGTTAAAACACCCACTTGGGTCAAACATCGTATTTTATCTTGTACATTAAAATTGGTGGACCGTTACGATAATGTTGGTGCCTGTGCTCCTAACTATTCATTGTTACATTAATTAAAGCGCTGGATCCTTCTGTCACGATATTGTCATGTGACATGATCCCTGATCATGTATCTCTGGGCACTGCACTGACAATCTTGGAGCAACGATGGTGGTACTGTAGTTTCAATCTCACTTTGCTAATATTATGCTTGTAATCTGGAAATGGCAATAACTGTCCCCATTACTAAAAACAAAATGCTTGCACTTGATAATTATGCAGCTAAATACCCACTATTAACACCGTCACTTAAACGACCACATTAAATTATAATGTATCAATTGTCACAATTTATTTTCAGGCACTAACAAGACCGCTCACCATTAGTACGGCAGCTCAGTGAGGTTCAGGCACATAATGACAATGAACATAACTCAGTTTTCTTATTTAAATTACAGCAATATTTTAACAGTTCAAACATATATGATAGTGTATTGTCCTTGTTTCCTCGATGGAAAATTGTGGTGCGGTGTTTACTAAAAAATAAAAAAAAGATAGTACTCCCCAGAAATGGTTTTTAGCCCACTGTTCAATTCGTATGAGAAAAAAACACACGACATAGCTTACTGTTAATATTTAAAATATCTTATCAAACTAACAATAAACAACAAAAACTACCGGTACACAGTGCACCAAGTTACACATTAGTCCACCTACTGTACTAGTACAAACTATTCTGAATACGGTACACCAGACATCAGATGTTTTTCTGGTCCCTGTTTATTATTTTATTGTGTGTGTGTGTGATATATATATATATATATATATATATATATATATATATATATATATATATATATATAATATATAATATTTCGTCTTGCTGTATGTTGTATTAATATTCAGGTTACCAAGGTGGATATAAATCAAATCGTACTGATGTACACGACTGGTGACATCTAGGCCTAACGTAAACGGCGTCTAGTATTTTACAATGGCAAACTCGAGTGCCCAACTACACAACACAACTGAGGTGGAAAGCACAGCAAGCAGAAAATACAATGTTAAAGAAAGGCCCTGACTTACACATAAATGATGGACATGAAGTGCATAAACCACAGCACGAGAAAAAGGATGAATCCGAAGATGGCGAGCCCCTGCATGGCAAGTTCTAGTAGGGCCATGTCTGTCTGGTAAGCACTCCGATCTGTACTTTCCACAGGAACTCTGTGAGGCGACTGAAAAAACAGACCATTCAGCAGAAACACAGCCCCAACAAAACGCAGAACACGAGGCGGGGCCACCTTTGAATAGGGGACGGACCAGAGCGATGACGTACCACTTTTAAGAACATAAGAACATAAGAAAGTTTACAAACGAGAGGAGGCCATTCGGCCTATCTTCCTTGTTTGGTTGTTAGTAGCTTATTGATCCCAAAATCTCATCAG
Organism: Polyodon spathula; assembly: GCF_017654505.1. Taxonomy (NCBI): domain Eukaryota; kingdom Metazoa; phylum Chordata; class Actinopteri; order Acipenseriformes; family Polyodontidae; genus Polyodon; species Polyodon spathula. Next base: position 16,282,141 of record NC_054534.1, read on the forward strand.
GCAGCTTCTTGAAGGATCCCAGGGTGTCAGCTTCAACAACATTACTGGGGAGTTGATTCCAGACCCTCACAATTCTCTATGTAAAAAAGTGTCTCCTATTTTCTGTTCTGAATGCCCCTTTTTCTAAACTCCATTTGTGACCCCTGGTCCTTGTTGCTTTTTTCAGGCTGAAAAAGTCCCTTGGGTCGACACTGTCAATACCTTTTAGGTATTCAGGCCTCAGTCATCCAGAGAGAGAAATACTGCACCGCTTGTCATAAATACTATGTGTAACCGTAAGTGCAGGGTGACAATGTGAGTGGCAAAAATTAGCATTAATGAAAACGACGACGACGGCAAAGAACACATGACACGAGTTTCTGTTATTGCTGTAAATACCAGGTACTTTAACATGCCATAGTTGCAGTGTTTTAACGTGCTAGATCATTTTTACCAATGCTTTACACCCGTCTGTGCGGCGCCACTGCGTTCTGACAAAATAACGGGAACAGCACGTCATATGTCCGCATAGAGTATGCAGCAACAGAATATTGCAGACCCTAACTGCAGAATTACGCAAAAGAAAATGTCAAATTCAGATGTATTCATTATTTAGTGTTTATTGTTTATGTTAGCAACCATTTATTACAGTTGATATCTAATAATTGTACAAAATGCATATACATTTTAAAATAACATTTACTGTATTTGGAACAACACCTGGAACTCAGAGCACAATATGTGGTAATTAATATTTATTTTGATAATAGAAAAGCATTGATACAATACTAATACAGTATGTCTCTAGGCTAGAAGGACATGTTGATTTTCAACAGGCTTTGCAATATAAAGCAGTACATGGGGAAACAATGTTAGTTTTTCAAACACATATTTCCAACTGACGTTTAAGTGCATGTTTTTATTCAGAAACTATAGTAATTAAATTCACAACTTCAGTCATTCACACAATCTATGAAAAAAATAAAACAAAATAATAAACAAACTAGTAATTAGTAACACATTAGTAACAAATAACTTAAGTGTTTGTGACTGGTGAATAAGCAAATGGCTTCTTGTTCTTTGGGGTTTATTGGTGCCGTCTTCGTCCCCCTCAACCTAAACTATCTACAGTTTTGGAAGTTAAGTCTATGTAATGGTATATTTGGAAGTGTGTATGTCGACTTAGAAAAGGAGAGCACAATATAACGAGAAAGGAAAATATACAGAAAACAACTGTAAAAACAGTAGCCTCATACTAGTGGGGCTTCGTGAATGCAGCAGCTAACTACATCGAGAGTAGTAACTTTATGGACTGTAATATTATTAAAATTATTACTCTGCAAAAAATATATTGTTGGATTTTTTTTATATGGAAAATAAGAAAAACTACGTACATCTGTGGTCAAAAGTATTGCATCAGAATTTAAGGATTGAGACACAATAAAAAATAAAACTATATCAACATAATTTGTGTCTCTTTTTTTGGACAAAATTATATTGCAAATGTCTACCAGAAGCAATAATACTAGTACTGTTAGATTCCGACATGTCACATTTTTTAATTGTCGTCAGTTTTTCTGTAAGCATTTGAAAAACTACAATATATATATATTAATCAGTAAGTTGCAGTCGACTTTATGAAGAGATGAAACTTGCTAAGGACCTTTAGCTGAAATGACTACAGCATAATCTCGGTGCATGGAGAGAAGTTGTCTGCAGTGTCTGTAACACCGTCTTAGTGTCACATTTACATTTTAAAGTAGCCTTTATCTAAAGAACCACTTTTCCAATTTTTAAGTTATAAAAAATCTGATGCCTGTCAGTATGTTAAACTTATATTTTTGCAGTAGATACAGTAGTAAGGGTATAATATTGGTCATAGTGATCTTTTTTATGTAACTGGTGACACACTTTGAATTTACAGCTGTGGAGTAGAATAACTTGGTCTGGTTGTGTTTGTTACCCACTAATACTGGTCTATTACGTGCTAAATACATTGCTCTGGGGAATAACCCAGATAGATACGTTAGAAAAAAACTGAAAGAAAAAAAAAAACAGACATATTAGCTTGGAACCATTACAATGCTTGCTCATGTTTCCATATTCCACTGGTATTGGCTTTAAAATTAATTAAATGTCTTGTGAAAAAGTGTTTTTTTTTTTTTCCAAACTGTGTTCAGTATCAGTATCACTTCATGTAACACTAAAGCAGAATAATGATTTTGTTTGTACAGTGTGTTATCCTTTTAATGCTATAGATAACAAAGCTGAGGATGCTGTCATGTAGTGAGGAACAACTTTTTACCAACAGGGTTTCCTCAGTGTGAAGGAATTTATATGACTCTCTGTGGCAAAATAGGTCTGGTCATCCCAGTCACAGGAAGCACTATTGCAATTTGTGGCCAGGTGGTGATTCCGACTCCCAGTTGATTTATATTGTAAACTGTGGTCAGAAAATATATGAAACTCTCCTGAAGCCAAACAAAGGGTTGAGATTACCTGAGACAGCAAGAGTTGAGCCATATTGGGGTAAATTAGAGTGTGGCAATAGACAAGCTCATTTCTACAAATATGCCTGTGGCAGGGTACTCCCCACCCAGTGCATATTGTGATTTATATTTTATATATGACGGTGAAAAGCCAGTGTTATTGTATATTATTATTTGGCAGGACAAGCAAGGTGCCATCCGCCGTTATTTGTTATTGTTTTGTGTGTTTTAAATACCTCGTGAGAATGCGTGATTGTCAGCTACTGCTTGTTAACTGCTGACAGTCACGCACATTATGAAACTTGTGCATACTATGGCAGAGGAGTAATAAGATAATTAATAGCTAATTAACCCCTCGGCCATAATATAAAAGACCAGCAGTTTGGCTGCACAGGTAGAGGTAAAAAAAAATAAACAAAACAAAACAAAACAACACAGCAAATTCTATAAAATAACAATTGCTACTCGTGTTGGAATTACTAGCACAATACTTGTTGTTTCAGTATTGTTTGTTTTGGCCCACGTGCCCTTTGGTTTTGTGTCAGTTTTTTATTTAAATAAGCGTTTATTTGTTTATTTAATAAAAAGATGAGCGCCTTAGCGTCTCAGTTTTGCCCCACAGTTGCCCTGTGTTGTTGCATTTCCTGGCCTGATATCACCTCTACAGCCATCCTTGTCACAATGCCCTATGCTAGTTCCACAATAGCACATATTTCATTTTTGGTCATCAATTGTAGGCAGAATTGCCATCTTAAAAACCGTTGTCCTTTGGTATAATATGTTGAGATGATTAATTATATGACAAATTAATTTCACCTGAATAGATTTGCTCATTGCACCACTTAGATTCCTTACTGTCTGTGTTCCTGTACTGTACTAGCTGTTGATGTTCATACATTACTGTCATCACAGGACCAGAAAGATGGACCCTGAAGAGTGTGTTGTAATACCAAATGAAAGAAATGTTTAATTAGAAGAATTTCTGAGTGTCTTTGGAAGCACCTCCCGGTAGCGCCACTGATATCTGCTCCTTATCAAAGTATGCTGGATCTTCTTTCCAGGTAACTGCGTGTTTAAAATGTGTGTGTGACAGGGCAAAAGCTGTACAATTAAAAAAAAAAAAAAGTACTTACATTTTGTTTCAGTCTTCAGGGGTTGGGCTAAAACACATCACTGAAGAAATACAAGAGCGAAGTGTGGTCAGTTTATTGGTTTATTGATTTCCAGTTTAACATGGTCACATGTGTAGGACCATAATACAGGTAAAAATAGTTTTTACTAGCATCTTTATGTCCAGGACCTTGATATTGTAATTAAGAAGGGAGTTGGAGCCTAGCTGGTGCCGTCTCTATGACAAAGTGAGGCCCCTGTTCTTTTGGGTTAAATTTATTTATAATTGCAATGACCTTCAGAATTGTAACAAGAAGATGAGAAAGAGAATAGGGCTAGTTAAGTACCTATAGCAATAAATGATAAAGTGAGGCCACCTGCACAACCAAGAGTGATTCCTTAAGAGTCTTATATGCTGGTGTCCGAATTTAATCTGTTGTAAGTAATTTCAAGGTTAGGAAAGAGTTTTTCTTCAGAGTTTATTTTAGTGAGTCAGAGAAATGAACAACAGTGTATGACAACTGGAACTGTCAGCTGCAAATAACATTGAGAAAGCCCCCTGAATGATTCAATAAACTTGGAAGGAAACTCAGATAGTGTTTAAAGGACTGTACAGAGCTCCATTAACTGGATAGCCATGTGAAGAAATGAAAAATTAACAAGAATTAAGTAATAGACTGGGCTGACCAGGAAAGAATAGTTCTACAGGAAAAGAGGTATCCAGCAAAGGGAATTATTCTCATGGAATAAGCCTGTACAATGGGCCATGCCCTTGCCCTGCTACTGCATCAACTCTGTGAAATACATGGAATATTCCCAATTTAACTAAGCAATAGAAAGATTTACATAAACTGTACGTTCGAAATTGAATCAATGTATATTTGCAGGAAAGTTGATAGCTGTAAAATGTAAGAGGTGTGGACAAGAGTGCTTTTCTAACAAAAGGGGCTGGTTTAACATTTGATGAGAGCAATTTAATAAACTAAACAGAATAACATAGTGAGCTATTGAATTGCTTGAACAAATGTAGAGATGTTAAAATATGTTTGTGCCGTGGCTCATATTAAAGGATATATCATTTTAACCACAGATTGATAAATAACTGATTGTGATTTCACAATATCCCATTAATTACAATTCACTGAATAGTCATTTATTGACTGATTCATGTTTACTCAAACAGTTGTCCTGCTTGCATATTCATATCATTTGTTCTGCTGACTTAAGAGTATTATTAGTTCTTATAGAAAGACAAATTACAGACAGTTAATGTATTCTAGCTTTTACATATAATTGATACTTACACTGAGACAGATATTAACTGACTATGATTGCTTACTGAGATTAATGTGCTAGTTTATGCTATTTTGATATTTAACCTTCTTTTGTACATTTATAACATTGATAAAATATTTTATAGTGCAATAGTTTCCATTGCGATCTGGAACTCGTTTGAGGGACGTTTGTAACTAAGAGTGCTAACTGAGTTAAACCATTACCCGTGCTAATGAATGAGTTATCTTAAACACCAATTCTTCCTACACATGTATAAAATCACCTGGATCTGACAGCAGTTCAGTTCAGGGAGGAACTCTTTGGAAAAAAGCCCCTCAAAAAGCCTTGCAGCAAAGAATGTGTTTGAGGGATTTTTTTGCCCATCCTGCTTTTAACCAGCCTTTCCAAACATGCATTCGTAGACATGCTGATAAATACATTTTATTGGAGACATTTCAGTTTTGGCAACATATCATACTTTTCATGTACATACTGTATGTTCACATATATATTATATGCATACATTTAATGGCAAGAGCCGTTATGGGTATCAAATGTATGACTAGCTCACAGAAACCAAAATTATAGCTCAATGTGGAATAAACAAATCAAAACAATTATTTTGCATAAAGAACTTGGTGTAAATTATGTGTACACATAAGTGTTATACCCTTAGTGGCCATTTCCCATATAACACAAGTTTGTCTCTTGGCCCGTCAGAGCTCACTAAATAGACTGCTGTTGAGACAGAACAATGCAGCTCGAATTCTGACTCACACTAAAACCAGTCAACACGTTACTCCAGTTCTTAGGTCCCTGCATTGGCTATCGGTTTAGTTTTGTACTGATTTTAAAAATGTATGCTCAATTATTGGACCCATTTATTTGAGTGTGCTTCCTACTCCCTATGTGCATTAGATCAACAAAATTAGATTGACAAACAAGCTGCATTGCTGGGCTGTCAGCTCTGGAATTCACTCCCCATTATAAATCAGGTGTTTAGAGGCAGTGTATATTTTTAAGGTTAGGCTAAAGACATCTTTGTGAAGAGGCTTTTGTTTAAACCTACTTATGTAGAAACAACCCTTGTACAGCGTCCTTGGATGCCTGTACACAAAAGACACTAACTATGTAAGTGTAGCTGGTGCGGTATGGTATGTGGCTGCATTAGTAATGATATGAGGGCATGTCTGGACACATTGTGAGTGTATTTTTTGATTGGGCATACCCTGGTCCAGCATACTTCAAGGACCAAACATTGCAAGGATAAAATACACAAGATAAAAGTAAAAGAATATGTCACAGCTGTGAATAACTGAAGTTAAACAACTTCATTGTCTTACAGTACACAATTCCCAATGTTTTTGAGCCATGTATTTACTCTCCAGTAAATATCTAAGGTTCTAATGCTCAGGATTTGCTGATATGAAAGACACGGCTGACTGAGGGTAGAATAAATGTGTGGAGGGTCACATTTTGGAATTACAAAATCATTGGTCATACTATAATCACAGTTATTGTCCAAATATTTTAAAATACACAGTGTTTACCTTTTCGTTTTGCAAAAGTCACTGAAACAATCTTTAATTCTGTAAGTTATATCCTAACCTGTGGATATTAGTCCATGTGACAAAACAAGGCCAACCCAATTTGAGACAATTCACTAGAGTTGTCAGTCTCTGGTACATTGTAATTAACATGACACGCTTGACTCTCCATTACTTTCTCATGACCAGCTAAAACTATTCTCTAAACAGCTTAGAACCACCACTCATTGCATAAGTTGGTGGCTTCATTTTTTCACATTTTTGCTCACCAGGGCACACATGGTGCGTTTGTGGTCCTGGATAATAATATACCTCTTTGTTGAATACTCTGTTACAGAATTAAACAGTTCTACATAGTTCTATACATTTTTTACATTGTCTGCATTATAAAATGTAATTCCTATTTTCCAAAGAAAAAACAATATTCCATGAAAACTACTGGAATTACTTCCACACTGACTGACAAATCCCATTAACGATTCATCTAATGTATTACACTTCTAATGTTGCAGGAAAATGTGAATCCATAAAGTTAGGCATCTGGGCATGAGTAAGACATCCCTGGTGACGTTTAATTGTTTCTAACGGTGAAACACACCTAGCTGTTCCTTGCAATATCAAAATGACCCAACAAGATTATTATTACACTTATTTTTGTCTAATTAGGTCTTAATTTCAGTAATAACTAGATGGATCTTGAGTACTTGCTGTGTGAATGTCTAAATCAAGTATTATCAGTGGTACCAGAGTTCTGATAGTAAACTGCAATTACTGTACAATACCAAATGGTTTAAAGTCATTAAACAATATGCCTACTCTGCAGTGTATGTTCATGGTGTTTCTGAAAAGCACTGTTTGGTTAGTTGTTAAACAAACATAGTTTTCAGAAAACTGATATGGGCTTGGGTACTTTGTATGGTGGCAGGCTTGTTTCACTGCTGTTTGCTAGCATTTCCCTTTACCTGTGAAACCTGCACTTTCCCTTACCCATGCCCTCATTTATTTGTATATTTCTATATACCTCAAGTACAGCAAACTCCATACGCTCAGTATAAACTCCAGCTTACCAATAAGACCACTGTCCATTAGTTCCTTTCAATGTGAAGAGAATTTGAAGAACTTTACTTAATTAAGAGATTTACAATCTCTTGGTCTTCTTAATGCAGTTATTGAACCACAAATACTGTGCTCACAGAAGTGTGGGAGTAAGCTTTGACAATAACATATTGACATTGGCAGCGTGCTATGTTGCCAAATATCTGTCAAGTAATTTTTTTTATTTTTTTAGATACTAAATTGAAAGCAGGCACTTAACAACCACCTCCATAGCTGCTGATTATTGAGGTGAACAATTAAAGAACGTTTCATTTTGGGGTGTCATTATGAGAAACACATTACACGGCTTAAATTCTGCTGAAAGGGTCTGGTGCTCCATGTGGTTTCATTATTATAATTTTTTACATTTTACATTAGCATGTTATACATTTGCAGTTAAATCATAGTAAACTATATTTAAAACACCTACTGTACAAGTGTGGTAAATATCAGTGAAATATGGTAAAGATTTGTAGCTAAGTATAATTCATTGTAGAGTATAAGCATGGGTAAAGGAAATTCCTGTATAAATATAGTGTGGTCAACATTAACACTGTAGCTTTAAATATCTTCTTAAGATTTCAAACCATTCAATCCCAAGCACCTCACTCAAGCTCACTGGTGACCTATTTGTTTCACTCAATAGAGGTGAGATGGTTCGGAGTGGTGTTCACTGATTTGACTTAGTGAAGCATGACTAAATCCTTTGATTTGTCAAGCATGACTTGTTGATGTCTAAGCTGGCTGTTAAATTGGTTTTTAAAACAATGAATTCCTACCAACCCTAAAGATCTAAAAACAACATCTAAAAATCCAATATACACAAATTCTGATTCATGATTAACAGTCACACCTCAGTTACTAACAACTTTTCTACCTGGACAAATGCAGTGCATGACGGATGCAATGTATAGTAGTGTTACTTCTTTATTGACATACATTATGAATGTGAACCAGGATGGCTCATTGTTTGCTTGAAAAATGAAATAGAAAACTGTACATGTGTGTTAATTGGTAGATCATTTGACAGTGTATGTGTTTTCTATTTTTTATTTAGCCACTGTACATCAGATAACAATACAAAAACAAATGATTTGAAGTAAAATACTGCACTACACAGTAAGAGTAAGATTAACTGATAATGCATTTTTTTAGACACACTTGCTTAGAGTTGCTGAGCACCAATTAAAGCTAATACACCTGTATGTTGGATTAAGGTCAATAGCCTCCAATGTATTTGTTTCTTATACGATAAGCCATGAGAGCGTGAGCCTTACCTGTTTGTTAAAAACAGACTCATTATGCATGATAACCAATTATGTTTCATTAAAACTCTTGGGAACATGACAGTTTCTGACCTTTTGCTGTACAGTTTGAAAACAAAAGCTGGAGATTTGAGACCAACGGCTAAGTATACATTTACATTGTACGTTTCATGCTTACCATATATTTACAATATATTACTATATATATTCCAACTAAAAAGGTCTGGCTTGACAGAGCTGTATCAACAGTGGCTTACTATAGGTTTGAAGGAACTCATTTTATTTTATTTTGAGTAACATGAAAACCTCTTAAAGTGCAGCTTGGCATGAGTTGAAATATCACAGTTATCTTAGTTATTTCTTACTGATGTATTTCTTATAGACTAAGGGCAGAGTGTTGCAGCGAGACTTAGAGAGAACCTAGAGAGAAGAGAGCACTTTTCAGGCTCCGTTTCATAAGATGTGACAGAGACAAAATGACATCTCCCTCCCGACCTGTGAGGGCACTTTGTAAAGGGAAATAAGTGCCCTGGACTAGATGGCTAGACAATTAATTCCCAGGGTTAGGCGGAAGTTGGTCATCCAGAAAGGAGAAAGAGCTCTGGTACACTAAATCCTTGACCCGGAAGGGAAACGATGTGGCAGCCGTGGATTGGAGGAGCTGTTGCACTCACTAACCAAGGGGTCATGGTAGATGGTACAAAAGGGGACGGAGCGAGGTGATCTGTTCCTTTTTGTAATGGTTAACGTGAACTGTTGCTATTGTGTTTTGTTTGTTTCTTGTTCTGTCTGAAAATACTGTTTGTTATTATTTAGACAGCTGAAATATGATCAAGAGCTGTCGCCAAAGGCCAGCACTAAAACCCAGACAACACTTCACCTTGTTTGCACAATAAACTGTATGTGCACTATAAGCACTAGAGCACTGGTTTGTGTTTGTGTTACATGTGGGTGTAAAAGTGGGAATGTTATTATTTTCGGGACCAACACGCAGATTACTGTAAAGCAATACACGCCGCTGTATTGCTTATCATATTTACTGTGTGTTTTGTGTCATCTGACACTTAGATTTAAAATAAAACACCATTGCACCTGGATTATCATTGACCGTCTGCACACCTGCACACTGGTAACCACTTTGCCACATAAGAAAATCAGATTTTGTTGCCCTTTTAGTATATACTACAGAGGGCTCTCCAAGAAAACTCTAATAGCACCAATTGATTACACAACATACCAAACCTTAATATATAATGTATAGCGTTTTAGTTAATCATTTTAAAACATATTCTTGATAATAAAGTGTTATCTACAGTCTCACGTGGTACAATATTAATGTCACAAGATAATTGTGGCATGTGGTTGGAAGAGATTAAGTACATCCCTTGTTTCGTAATCATAGAATACATATATACGTAAAAAGCAAACAGTTTAAAGGACAACTTGCAAAAGAAAATGTTAGTTTATGCTCCCTTGATTACAAGATTATATTCATAATAGTCGTAAGACTAATAGTTAAAAGTGCTAATTTCTATATCCCAAAATAGTTATGTGTTTTATGTGTAATTATTTTAGACTTAGTTTTCTTAAAATGCCTGCTCTCTTTAGACAAAATAAGATAAATAAGTTGAATGGGTATCGTAAATGGTTGTTTGAATGGTTATCATGAACACAAAATAACTAAAACTAAGGTCAGGTTGGGCAACTGCCTTCACTGATCCTTATATGTTCTTTTAATTTTAAATTTCTCTCTCGCTCCTCGCTTGCTCTCATTCCTCCTCTGAACACACCCACCCTTGTACCACCCACACCCACAGGACCCTCGTTTTTAGTTTTGTTGCTTGTGCTTGGTTGCTCTCATTGTTCAATGGTTTGCATTTCAGAATCAGCTAGGTTTGTTTCTTGATTTTTAATTATGCCTGTGCAGTTTCCCCGAATGTAAACCCATCTAAACCAATTTTTAATTGTTTCCTCTTTCAAAGATCTTTGAAAAGAAAAATTAACTTTGGCAGTAGAAAGGAATGACATTTGTGTTCTGTAGCCACCTCCCTCCGTTCAACTTTGAGTGGATGAAATATGGCAATGCTTACAGGCACTTCTATCAAACGTAATGGTTTTTCCATCTAAAAATACCAATACAATCTGTTTTGTGTGATACAGGTAACATTTGAGTAGTTTTCTAAATAAAAGACCTGAAACAGAAATGAATGTGACTGCATTAGAATGACTTACCATTTATTGATGGCTCAAGCAAGACTATGTTTTACCTCTGTATTAGGTTCTATGCTGTGTGATTGCGCAAGGGACAATCATTACTCATGGAATTATTAAATATTGGTGGCAGTTTACAACCGAATTACATTAGATTTAAGAAAAAAACTTTCAAAAAGCATTCATTGATCATTAATTAGTATTTATGCTTGTAGGCCTTGGCCAGGCCGAAACTGATAATCAATTGGTTGTTGGTACCTGTGCCTCATCATCTGGACCAATCAAAACATTATTGTTACAAAGGTAGCATTTCTGATGATACCTACAGGAAATCATGGACCAGAGGTACTGTATAGTGGCACAAATGCATTCGATTTTGATTTTAAATAACTATATAACTAATTTAAATCTCGGGGTTGTGCAATACTTAATAACCTTTAAGTTCTATCTAGACTGAAATATCCACTGCACATTTAAATGTATTGTGCCAGTGTCCACATTACAATGCAAAGCATCCTGGTTTGCTTTACACAGAAATCTATCAGACTCCTTGTCCACATAGATTCATTTAAATGATGTATTAACTCACTCTCAGCTTGTTTAGGGAATCAGGGGCTGGCCTGGGACTGATTCAGTTCTGCCTGAGCTGATACATTCCCAGGAACTGGAAACTGCTCTAAATTGCAAAAAGGTGATATAACTTATATTTGTCATTCACTTGCTGCTATGTAACACACTGCACCCCTCTCCTGTGCAAAGCTTGGTAAAAATGTCCCTTGATTTAAAGGATTTAAGTACTTCATTGACTTTATTGTTAACTTTTTTTTCACCAGATGCTTTTACATTTGTTTTAGTTTAGTCAGTCAGATAGTTCTCTAGATTTCACTCGCCATTAATCTTTGCATATTATCATAGTTTGAACCATACATCCTACCAGACAAATATTAATATAACCAGGCAGACCTTTTTTAACTCTTGTAAACAACTTATGTTTGGAAATCTTGGTAAGCTGAAGATAAGTTATGTGCCAGAAGACTTTGACCCATTACAAATAACACATTTGTTGTGTGTGTGTGTGTGTTTAGGTTGTGTGTGTGTTTAGGTTGTGTTGTCTACACTTGCAATTAGTTATCAGTGGCTCAATTCTAAACGACTGGAAGACGCATGGCTACCCAGATGACTTTAAGGAAAAGTAAAATCTATGATGATATTTTCTACATTTTTACCACTTTTTTAAACTTTTAAATTGCATTCCCTGCCTCAAGATGGCTTCCCATGTACCCGCATGAACCTCTCAGAACTACATTTTCCATCGGGAAATGTAGTTCTGAGAGGTACATGGGAAGCCACCTTGAGGCAGCGAATGCAATTTAAAAGTTTTAAAAAGTGGTCAATGTGAAAACAAAACAAAAAAAAAACAATACATACACCTTACGTAAACAGTTGTAGCAACAGACACAATAAAATAAAAAGGTCCTTATGTACCCTTTTAAGAAGTCTACACTAAAATACAAATAAACTAACACTAATAAGATCTAAATTCACACATGCCTAAACAGTTGCAAAGGTCAAGCTTCTGTATAAATATAAGTCCAAGTTATTTACAAGGCTTGAACTAAGAGATAACCCCTAATATGTTGCACAATTATTCCACATTCACGCTCAAATCGAAGTGCAATTTATTACAATGTAAAGCACAGTACTGTAAGATCACATACTGTACATCTACAGTGTACAACACAGAAAAAACACAAAGCTCATTTATTGGTAATGCTGTGATCTTAATTGTTCTGTTAAGGGTTTGTCAGAGTAATGCATTAATAATGGTATCCCAATGGCATTTTTTAAATTGCTAAATTAATTTGCTTGAGAGCATTTTGGGAATACAAGGGAGGCATCTTTTTATCATTGAACTGCACATTGTATGCGATAGATCAACAGTCACTGTACAGCTATGGCCAAAAGTTTTGCATCACCCTATAGATCTAACTTTGCTTAATAAAGTCAAATGAAACCTGATGAATAATGTTAACATATTGAATTGCATAGCGCTTTGTAATTTTCTATATACTGACAAATACAGAAATGTGACAATTTGAAATCTAACATTAAACACTAATTTACTATTATGGCTTCCGGTAGTTTTGGCCATAGATGTACATTATAATTACCGTGAAGCCTGTAAACTAATTTGGACCATGAGGCGTTTGTTCATATTGTTAATCAAACATTACAAAATAAGAAACCTGCACAAATTATTAAAATTCAACCGCCATGAGGTTCCCGAGTGACTCATCCAGTTAAAGCACTGCCACTGGGATAACAGGATGAGTCACATAGCTTGGCCGGCGCCAGTTTGCGCCCATGCTGTGCAAAGAGGCCGAACTTTGCTGGGGACTCTGAAGGGGGCGTCACATTGGCTCTGATGTTCTCGCCATGGTGGGTGGGGGAACCGGCAGGGATTCCTTCTCCTCAGCATGTAACAGCGAACCCAACTATGTACTCTACTTTAAATATCTGATATTGTGAAATGGTTCGCACATTTTCTCAATATGATGAATGGGCAGAAGTCAGTTTCATACAACTCAACTGGTTACCAGAGGGCTGTTCAGATAACAAAGGCGTTTGCTAAACTTTAGTTTGGATAATCATGATTTTGTTGTACAGTTATGGTCAATAGTTTTGTAGCCTAGAATAAAAAAAAATAAAAAAAAACTTAACTGCTCTGGCTTTTCCATACCACAATACAGGCAATAATCTTTAGACTACACTATGTAACACAATTTTTGTTCCTGGGTAGTAAGTGTTATTTCCTAATTGCTTATGCCTCAAAAGTATAGAAAATGGCTATTATTCCCCACAAACTTTGCTTTTGTGACCAGGACAGTGATATTTCAAAATATAACTATTTCCAATGGGAAAATGGGCAAATGTGTGTCTTTTTGTTCACATAAAGTCAGAAAAAAACAACATATGAATCCAAATTAACAAGTATTTATACTAAAGTAATACAAAGATGACTACAAAAGATTTAGAAGTGAGTAGTTTTTCGAGATTTACAATTATACTGTAAATACAGTATAATTGTAAATCTCGAAATACTACTCACTTCTAAATCTTTTAAGCAATTAGGAAATAACACTTACTACCCAGGAACAAAAAAAAAAAAAATGTGTTACACAGTGCTATCAGTGCAGTATAGCAGCCATTTTGAAAAGAGCTTTGAAACGGACTTTAAAGGTATAAGTGTAAAAAGTTGTCAATGTTAATGAAAAGAAAAATTACAGGCACATTATTTAAACAGCTGTGTAACATGTGGGGACGTTTAACGTTGTATTTTGCAGAACCCCGCTACCTACTCTTTAACATCATGTAATCAAAAAACTACAAATGATATCCAAAAGTCTATCGGAAGCCATGAGACGTAAAACCGAGTTCCTATTGTAAGTGACTCAGCAGTTGTTGATGATGTATAGTTCACTCCCTAGTCACTTTGGATAAAAGCGTCTACTAAAAAAATAATAATAATAATAATAATAATAATAATAATAATAATAATAATAGTAAAGTATTTCTTGTTAACATTTTTCATTTTGTCAGTTTTTCATTAAGTACGTATATAGAAAACTACAAAGCAGTATATAATTCAATATGTTAACAGTCTGCAGGTTTCATTCGACTTTATTAAGCAAAATTGCATCGCTGTAGTAACAGTAGGGAACATGACTGATGCATTTATGATGAATTTTAGTCATGACATGAGCAAACAATATTTTATGCTGTGGATCCTATCAATAAAGTTTTAATTAAAAAGTCGCTTCAAATTAGATATAATTAGATATTAGCCAGATGACTTAGTTCAGTGATCACTTAGTTCATCTGGAACGGACCTGTCCAGCGTTGTTAATGCCAGTGCTTCCGGCTGAGGTCTTTGATGATCATCCAGTCCCCTGGTAGGTGCTTGTGCTTCCTTTGGTTCGGGTAGGGTGGCTTTTAGCCTGGGGAAAAATAGACTTCAGAACATTGTTAAGAGAAGCACAATATTTTACCATTTCATCATCACATCCCATTAGGGTGAGCCTATTTTGAGGAAAAGGTGTTTAAGTTTTTTTTAGGGCAGTCAGTCCGTCAGGAAGTCCAGTCAATTGTGTCTTTCATAGCCATCTTATGGCTATGTATCAAGTCAGCTAGGGGCTGTGTTACTTCAGCGTAATCTGGAATCCAAGCTCTACAGTAGCCAGCCATACCTAGCAACGTCATCATGTGTTTTTTTTGTGGCAGGCTGGGGCAGTGTCAGAATTGCAGTGACACACTTCAGGCCCAATTTCCTGCCTTCCGGTGTAATATCGTGTCCCAAGTATTTTACAGATGGTGACACGAGCTGTAGCTTTTTTTTGATACCTTATGGCCATTACGAGGTAGATACTCTAAAAGAGCTCTTGTATCAGTTTTGCACGCGTGCTGAGTTTCAGAACATAAAAGCAAATCATCCACATACTGTATGAGTTTGCTTCCACCAGAGGGAACAAAACCTTCCAGATTCTGTGCCAAAGCGGCAGAAAAGACGACTGGTGACTCGGTGAACCCTTGAGGCATAACTGTCCAGGTCCATTGTTTCCCCATAAAGGTGAAAACAAACCAAAACTGTGAGTTCCTTGGAACAGGGATGCCAGTACTTTTCTATGTCGAGCCAATCCTATTTTCTATAACATTTCTATTACAAAACAACTTATTGCTACTTATAAGCACCTAAATTAAAAGTCAGAGTTGTTTTAATTCTGATTTGATAACTTTATTCAATGTAGTTTATTGTTGTTCATTTATTGATCTGTATTGCATTTTTGTATTGTTGTAGTGTGTTTGAAAAAAGATAGACAAAAGTTTGGGCAAGAAATTGGCTACTTCATCATGAAAAACGTGGTTGTTAACCCTTTGAAGTCCATTTATTCAGCACTTGTCAGGCGTGTCAGGTCCAATTTATTTTCACACGCACTGTTTATTTTACATGCGCTGTTTAAAATATTTTTTCGAGTAAAACAGGTTTAAAAGGCATAGCATGGCAAAACGACATCAGTACTGCATCTCCAGCCAAGCCCCACCCCTTGTTTGCTGTATTTGTCACATACCTCTTTATAGACGTGCATATTGATAAATCCTGTCCTTGTCACTCGTTTTATCACCAAACTCCTCAATAATGCAATAAAAGTCACTATTTTATTACTATAACATCTCAAAAAGCCCTGCAAATGTCTGATATTCTTCTAGCGCTTGATGCGGAAGCAGCTATCTCCTTTGTTTATGTCCGTGTTCTCTCTGTGGTGTATGGGGCTAACAGATATGCACTTTTTTCCCGGCTTCATTCAGCTCCTATTGGTATCACTGCCATTGAAAGGTTTTCTTGGCTTTTTCCGGAGAAAAACGACTAGAGACCTGTGCTTTACATCTTTTTGATAATGTCGGACAGGGTCTGACATCGGACTGGAAAGGAAAAAGGAAAAAAGGTTAATACATTCTAAAGGAGCTTGCCACAGAAGATAAAGATGGCTTCAAATCCATAATTTGAATGGCTAATTACACTTTTCATGTTCTTCTCTCCATTGTTGAAGATAACATTTTAAAGAAAAGATAGTCATGTACAGTACTGTCTAGGTTTCTTCATTAAAATTGAGAAATTAGTTAAATTTGTAGCTGGTGTGATTCTTATTGTTGATTTGGTCTGGGGGAGTGATGATAAATAAGCTTTGCCAATGCTTATTTATTTTAAACTAGATAAGTTATTGAAAAGAAGCACTACACTGTTTGAAGGATTATTTAGCAATGTTAAATAAAAAAAAATTAAAAAAAACATGACTGT
Organism: Polyodon spathula; assembly: GCF_017654505.1. Lineage (NCBI taxonomy): Eukaryota > Metazoa > Chordata > Actinopteri > Acipenseriformes > Polyodontidae > Polyodon > Polyodon spathula. Next base: position 16,298,966 of record NC_054534.1, read on the forward strand.
AAATAAAATATACAAATAACACATGATTGTATTGTAATTAACAGTAATCACTAATGCCCGAATAGGGATCAGTTGAATTCATAAAGGGAAATAGAAAAGTCGGACAAAAGGCCGAAAACCAGAAAACCTAACTATAACTGTTAATCAAGTTGTCATTTTTAAATCATCGCGTAAGGCAACTTTTAAAAACCTGTCTTATTATTTAGTAGTTATTTAGTAATTTTAGCAGACACCTTTAGACACAGCGCTTTACATGGTTTGTCAAACATAAGAATACATTGTACAACATAAACATTGTACACATTCAACTATGTGACAAGAGTTGCCCCTCAATTGTACCCGCTTCACTCACTGCTAATACGGGGTTCCTCACATACTCTACCCCCAGGCTGCACAATATGGACTAGGCCTTATCATTTTTTTGAACTCTGTGAAATAATTTAAGTAAGCTGTAACATAACATGATTTAACATTACAAATCTACAAAAAAAAAAAATGCAACTTACTTTCAAACCATTCGATCACTGTGGTCTTTTTTTTTTTTTCCTCCCAGTCGGCATCTAGATGTCACGTGACGTAAATCTGGATCATGATCGGTTGTTTTGCCCAACTTGAAGGAAAGAGCTTGACAATGCCGCAGGCAAGTAGTCGCTGCAACCGTTGCCTGAAACAGTTCTTTGAAAGTTGCCTTGTGTTACATCGGCTTAACTATTGGCCTGGGTACCTTCTCCTATAGTAAAAAGTCTATCATTGTATTATCGTTGTAGATGACCTCTTTATGTGACTAAAGATTTAAAACATTCCGTTCGCTTGCAATTTAGCATAATGTTGAAATTATAACCATGTGACCAACATTGCATGATGTGGTTAGGTACCAGGGAGCAACTGCAACCTTTGTCAATGAGCTATTGGCATGATTCTTTAGTGATTTTTGACCTTTCTTCAACACAAAATTATTCCAGTTCATTCAGATTCTGAGGACTTTTGTGCACAGCCTTCTTCAACTCACACCAAAGATTCTCAATCAGATTTAGATAGGGACTTTGATTAGGCCATTCCAGAACCTTGATTTTATTCTTCTTTTAACTGTTCTAAAGTAGATGTGTGTTTTGGATCGTTGTTGTGTTGAAACTTCCAGTTGTGCTTTAATCCAAGTTTTGTAGAGGGTGTCAGATGATGGCCAATATGTTTTGGTAAGCTATGGAATCCATTTTACCATGTATTGGAAATAAATTTTCTGTGCCAAAAGAGGAAAAACAGCCCCATAGAAGGATATTACCACCTCCATGCTTGACAGTAGGTATGGTGTCCTTTTCTTTGTACGCCTCACCAGACTTTCTCCAAACGTAACAACTATCAGCGTGACCAAATAGCTTGCTTTTTGTTTCATCACCCCACAAAACCTTTTAGAATTCATAACCATCATTCAAATGCTGTTTTGAAAACTTTAAGCTATTGTCCTTGTAATGTTTTCCTAAGAGTGGGTTTTTCCTTCGCCTGCGACCACTGAGACCTTAAACATGCAATACTTGACCTATGGATGAAATGGAATCACCAGTCCCGCTTGCACCCAAATCACTTTGAATATCTTTGGCAGTCAATCTATAGTTATTAACCTTCCTCACAATTCTTCTACTTCTTTCTTCTAGACTGAGGGAGCGTTGTGACAGTACCATGAGTCTTGTACTACTGGATAATACAAATTAGTTGAAATTGGGGTGCTCAAGTGCTTGGAAATCTTCTTGTATCCTTCTTCAGCTTTAGAAAATAAATAATTTTCTGCCTAAGGCCTTCAGATAGCTCTTTACTTTTTCCCATATTGACTTATTGGTAATGACAGCAGTCATCCTACGCCTAACCCTTTTATACTCTCTAAGAATGTTCACCTACAATCCAGCATTTTCTAAACTTTTGTAGAATTAGGTTCTGCATTATCATATTGAAATTTCTAGCACCTGGTAGACAATACTGTCATAGCATCAAAGGGTATGAATATTTTTTAATGTGTATTTTGGAGTTTTGCTAAATAATTGCTGAAATAAATAATTGTAGATATCTATTTCTTGTAACTTTTTTTCTTCATCCACAAAATCAACACTTGCTACAAAAGATTTTTCCTAAAACTGTTTGTTTTCGAGAAACTTCTAGAAATTAGAAATTTCTATTGGGATATGTAAACTTTTGAGTAGAAACTAAACATTTTGCGGTTTAATATTCTGAGGAAAACAAGTAGAGCAAAAAAAAAAAGTATTGGGGAACTGCATTAAGGTTAGCAGACATCCTGGGAAAATTGAGATTGTCACAGTTTTCAGCCATAATTTTTTGTCTGTCGGAAACAGTAAAATTGTTAGTCGTCCTGGTTTTGCTATTGGTCCCCCCCCAAAACTATTATGTTAGGGCTTGAGACTTGCTACAGCGTCAGTGAATGAAAGAAAAAAGTCCCAGTTTTTCATTGGAAATCTGGTAATCCTAAACTATATGGACAGTGTGAGAAACTGAAACTCTGATAGAAAATTTGGTCAGACGCCAAAATCAAAGACAAGCAAAACTCGCAAAAATAGTAAAATATATGGTCTTTTCTCAAATTACTTTGTTTAATGCCAACATTAGAAGAACCGTGCAGAACTGTGTAAACTGCATTCTCTTACTGTAGGCATTCAAGAAATGTGTTCATTAAATTAGAAAAATGTTCCCCCAGTGCTTTCTTCCAATGCTAAAAGCATGCTATATTAAAAACCGGAGCAACACGGCTGCCGTCTTTCAGTATACCTTTCATTCAGTTCACACACCATATAAAACAAGCCGAGAGTACTTGCAAACTGCACTGTGAACACAAGTTAACTCGGTCCTGAAAAAAATGTAAAAGGACCAAAATAAGTTTAGCTCGCATTCCCAACAAACTCAGTCCCTTTTCTTGCATATAAGTTAAAACAGCAAGCACATTGATACATTGTTTCACTTACTCTTCCTCTTTGATTACATGAGATGTTGTCCAGCCATAGGCATATATTAAAGTAACTCCTGTTAAAATGCTATGATGTCACCTCGGGAACATTTTAGGTGTAACCTTTTATAGAATCACGTTTCATTATTTTTGTATGTTTTATTTTAACTGTTGGAATCTAAAGGCAAATTAACCAACACCTGTCATTGTTAAGTGTGCAATCCATGGCTGCTTTAAGTGTTCTCTTAGCAAGTTTCTCAATACCATTCAATATTGCTTCTTTAGACTGTTTCAGCTGACTTGCAATAAGATTCATACTTTATTACATCTTGTTTTTAACGCTGTATTAAGCAAGAACACAGGAGTTCATCTGCCTGACCGACTAGTGACTTGCAGTAGGGAGACCATATGGCTCTATTTTATTTTATAAGATGTAGGATTACAAGTACCAGAATACATTGTGATGTCAATTAAAAAGAATACTGGTGTCCCATACTGTCCTGATGAACCGACGTTTGGAAACTCTGCTACCAATTCAGGTGGTAACTTGCTTTATAATGAAAATATGCATTTGTCTTGAGGTTTTCATATGTGAAAATGCTAGACTGAGCCCACATTATTAATTACTTTGAAGTAAGAAATAATGCATATTTTGATGATCTAAACCAAGGTGGATATTAATACTGATGTTCTTTAAGTTCTATAATTATGCTATAGTTTTCTATCTGGGGAGAAATGCAATAAAAATACAGTGAAAAGAGCTCCACGAAAAAGCAGGTTTAAAAACGTTATTGAGATCAAATAGATACATATGTAAATGCTAGGAATAATTACTGTACAAAATCCTTACTCTGTCAAATTTGCAAAAAGGGAAGTTAACTAGAAATGCATCTCTTTATAAATATTCTAGTAAAATTATTTTCTGTGAATCATGGAAAATGACTCAGGCTTTATGTCCTATAATAATACAGACACTTTAGTCTGCTGAGAGATTGTGCAGTGAGTGGGAGTTGTGGGTTGTCTCTGGTTAATTCGTATGCAGTTGCAGTTGTGGAAAGATGTGATTGTTGTTAAGGGAGTACTTTCTTACCCTAACTTGTTCAATCACCACACACAAGCTGTTTTTGGCTGACACTGTTGTGTTCTTTGTTGTAAATGGTCCTAATTTGCTTACTCCCCTAGTCTTAAACTATTTGCACTCACTACCAAAGGGGGCGTTACCGACTGAGGGTATATCAGGATGTGGTGAATCGATCGATTAGTCTTATAAGGAAACTGATAAACAATATTATTCAAGTTAAATATGTGTTTATTTGTATAGCTCAGAAAATAATAACTTAAAATGGACAGAGCCGTGTGCTCTGGGCTACAGCAAGATCAAAAACTGAGCACCTAAAAATACTTTTAATGCAGTTTTATAACTTTTAACACACACCCTTGTAGTGATGTCATTTATGACCCCTCCTTCCTCTCTGTTCAACATTGCACAATACCCCACCCACTCCTCAGTTTTGCTGATCAAGGATTGAAATGTTTTTTTCTAATTTTCATTCATCTACCCACTTACTTTTAAAAGGCAGTCGACACTACTGTCCTCATTAGGTGGTTGAGAATCCGCTGCACCAATCCACAGCCACCATTCTTTACATTCTCATGCAGGCAGTGGTTCGGCTCAAGCAAAGTGCCTGATTCTATCCAACAGCGGATTGAAAAGCATATAAGTGTCAATGCCAGGTTCTCCCCTGTTAAAGTCCTGGTCACAGAACTGTTCAGAGATGACTTGTGACACCAGCTTAACTATGCCTGGAACATCCATTGATGTTTCATATCAGACCCCAACTGGAGAATTTTAAACTCCTTAATTTTTCTTGCGCAGCATTTGTGTATTCAAAAACCTAAATTACAAAAATGGTCAAATGCCTCACTCTGGCGTTGCCAACATTCTCTAAATCCCCACCTTTCTCCATCATCTTTCTGATTCATCTGCAGCAGATGGGTTGGTGCATCAAATTAACGTGATGGCATTGTAAATTTTTAATTTGAATTATTTGTCAGGTGTGAAGACATCAATTATTTGGCTTCATATCTGGTTTTTTGAGACTAAAGGGTTGGCTTGAACAACTTGTACCCTGGTAAGGATTAGCTTCATCAGGTTTTTATAGCACTGGGCAGATCGCCCTGGATTGCATCAGCCACTTATTTTTAGGTGGTATCCTGAGATTGGATAAGTAGTTGATGCAGTTCTTTTGTTGGAAAATGTCTTATCCCAGCGGGGTAAAAGTTGATCAAATCGATTTCAGCAATCACCTGAGTAGTGAGTCTTAAAATGGCAAAAGATTTTTGTCGTAACTTTATTTAAGTCTGAGTTGTAAAAACTGATAACAAAATATGTTATGCTTTATAGAAGCTTTAATATTTCCATAAACCCCCTTTTCAGGTGAAATTGCTTGTAATTTGCTACCACCAAAGAATCAAATTGTATTAACCTTGCTTTTTCTATATGATAAAAAAAAAAAACAGCAAATCACAGTTTTTGAGTTGTTTTTTTAAATCCCATTTTGAATAGGAACCCCCAACTGAAAACTGAGAAAAAGGCAAATTGAAAACAAGAAAGACGCATTGTATTGAAATGAATGTAAATATTTAAGTATAATATTGTCTGTATTATGAGACGCGTCTGTCAAAACATTGGCCAAAGATCCCTTTTTTGTACAATAGTGTAACAGGCTGTCTTTTTGTTTTTGCTTTGAATGTGTGGAGTAGGTTGTGTATATAACACATATTAATTCCTACTTCAAAGTGTCATGACTGCAAGCTTTAAAACAACAAAATGTGAAATTGTTTTCTGTGTGACCATCAACGTGACTGCTCCCTGGGCTTTTAGGTATAATATAATATATCTCCTTTATTTCTGCACTCCTGCGTTTCATGCTTTGTGGGAATATTTCATACATACGGACAGAAAGGTACAGGAACGCGCAGCCCCACTGGTGTTAAACGACTGAAGAAAATTACATTTTAAAACCAAAAACCACCAAAATGACCTCCGTGGGGCTTCTAGTGTTAAGTGAACTTACCTTTTAAACAGTACATTGTAACTAAGCAGTTTTCTTTCACATGCATAACAGTTTAAGTTATGTGGAATGTACTATTTTAAAGGTGTGTTGTAATAGAATCCTATCAATATCAACCCTAATCTCTTAGCAAGAGAGGGATAGTGGTATTCTGGTAATGTAAGGCGAAACAATGTGTTCCTGTGCTGTTTCGTAACAATGCTTGTGATAAAATCATACTGCTCCCATGTAGTTCTGTCATCCCTCTCACGTGAGGAGGACATGAGTCAACCTTTGGATGAGTGTCCAACCCTATTCAGGTTTACAGTATCGTTGAGAATGGATGATATCATGCCTCCTTGTGTGGGTGGTGGTGTTATTATTAGCAACCTGCAGACTGAGCAAAGTACAGCAATGAAGAAATGTAATACATCACCACAACGTGTTCTAGAGATCTCTTGTGATCTTGTATCTTGTTGCAATATACTCACTGATGTTTCAAATTTTATTGAGTTAGTAGTTTCAGATGTCACTTTAAATATATGTTTTACCTTTTCCAGAAAATGTTTAAGTATTTGTTTGCAAGTATTCCTTTTGATTCTGTTCTGTTCCCATTCTAATAAATTCTGTCACAAACCTTTCGTCAGTATACCAAATCACGGGTACTGAACTAAAGGTTACTTCAGTTATCGAATAGCAATGCCTGCTGCAGAGTATATTAATGAAATGGAAAAATAAAATATGTTATTGAGGTAACTAGTCAGCCCACCCTTTTGGAAACATAGCATTATATTTAGCAGAAGCAGTCTGGTGATGACTGTAGTGTACAGCCTAAATTATTGGTCTCATGGGTGTCTTATTCAACATGGAAAGCCTTGTAAATACGTTCCTGTATGATTACGAGGCAAAATCAGTAGAAAAAAAAAAAAAAAAGATAAAATTGAACACAAAACAATTTTTATCCCAATATCTGTATTGTGTTGACTTGTTCTATTTACAGTAATGTAAAGGTAGGCACATGTGATAGGTGCTTTTCAATAGATTAAAGTAGATGTGTTAATACAGTCTGCACCACTTTATAGGGATGCCTCAGGAGAAGAAAAAATATCCTGAATAAGCGGGAGTACCAATTTAAACGAGAGGCAGTTATGATGACCTTAGTCACACTTTTTTTATTCTTAATTAAAAGAAAAAGAATGAAATCACATTCAAAATTTCTAAACAAAATTCATCGCTGTTTATTTCTACGTGAAATGAAAAATAATGAAATCTTATCTTACCACTAGGCAAGGCACCTGTGATGTTGACACACCAGCTTTCTTCGCAACAGCAGCCTGAGAAACCGCAGGCGACTCTTCCTTCATGAGTTCAACATGGTTTACGTAATTCACAGCGTAATCACATACTCACTGTGCTACGTGACCTCTCTTGCTCTGAAAAGTGATCTCCGTTCATCATTTGAAAATACTGTATCATAATTAAACAAAGTGATGTCCTAATTAAACATAAATAGCATCAGGAAGAACCGTCTCCCAGAGTTGTATCCTACTGTGACACAACAAGTGAATCCAAGTCATAAATCACCCTTCCGACCTGTGAGGGTGCTGTGTAACAGGAACAGTGTGCCCCAGACTGGATGGGTTGGCAGTTCATTCCAGGGAAAGTAGGAAGTCGGCCATCCACAAAGAGGGCGGAGTCACAATACCAGAAGTCATCGCCTTAATGCGGTCGCGATGTGGCAAACGCGGATTGGAGGTAAAGCGATTGCACTCACTACCAAAGGGGGCGTTACCGACTGAGGGTATATCAGGATGTGGCGAATCGATCGATTAGTCTTATGAGGAAACTGATAAACAATATTATTCAAGTTAAATATGTGTTTATTTGTATAGCTCAGAAATTAATAACTTAAAATGGACAGAGCCGTGTGCTCTGGGCTACAGTGAGATCAAAAACTGAGCACCTAAAAATACATTTAATGCAGTTTTATAACTTTTAACACACACCCTTGTAGTGACGTCATTTATGACCCCTCCTTCCTCTCTGTTCAACATTGCACTATACCCCACCCACTCCTCAGTTTTATCCGTTGCAGAAAATAACATTTAAAAAAAATTCTAATATAAAAACTATTACAAAATTCCTGCACAAGTTGGATGGAAAATTAATTAGTGTTTGCCTGAAGTTGAATCTGACTTAAACCCAAAGGAAAGAACATTAAAAGCTATGGAAAAGGTACAACATTAAAGTTGAAATATCTGTGTGTGTGAAATATGAAAGACCTGCTAAATGTGTTTAACAAGGACTGCAAACACATACAGTGGCTCTCAAAAGTATTCACCCCCCTTGGACTTTTCCACATTTTGTTCTGTTACAACATGGAATCAAAATGGATTTAATTAGGAGTTTTTGCCACTCATCAACACAAAAACAGTCCATAATGTCAAAGTGAAAAATAAAATCTACAAATTGTTCTAAATTAATTACAAATATAAAACAGAAAAGCATTTTACAATAGCTTGTGAAACGGTGTTGTAATTAACAGCCTGCAGGAAAAGTGTATCTACAAGGACTGCTTTCAGTTCTAGTACGTCAGATGCATGTTCACCATTTAGGTCTTGCAAAACAAATACAATGTGTAATCCATACTGATATTGGGCATCAGTCGACTCATCAGTGACCCCTGACAAGCAACCAGACTGTTTTACCAATTCCATAATCTCCTGCTTGTAATATTTGGCAGCTTTAGGTAAGTGTTTATGTCTCAGCTGCTGACGAAGGAATCACTCCACCATTTGCTACACTCATTCTGAAGAATTTACCTAACTTTTCTGTCCAAGTTTTCAAGAGGGATATTTGCACAAACAACCGCCTCTGTCAGGTCAAAATGTAATGCGTTTCATGCTTCATGGTTTTCAGTAGATTTTTGGAACATGGAAGTCACAGTTTTTGTTTCTTTGAAAGTAAAGCAGTCTCAGTACTGCTCTGGATTTCCGCCTTTCTCTTTCGGTGAATACTTGAATCTAAATACCTGTCAACAGTCGATTCTCGGTAGTGATCTACAGTAACGTTGCTAACCTCCATCGCTGTGTAAAACTCCTGCTGGATTTTTTGTCTTTTTAGAGACATCCTGAAGTAACTTACAAAAAATGATGGTGATTAAGTAGATTCAAGAAAATGCACAGAGTCCTTTTCTTCAATCAGTTGCCAGGTTTATTGAAATATGCAGGGAGTCTGGTCCCAGGTACAGGACAAACAGAATACTCAACATTACAATGTTTGCATGACATTAAATACCCTTCTGTATAGATGGTCCACCTCCCCTTTCTCTGACACTTAACCAATGGTCAAGGTAATTTAATTTATTGTGTGAGTGTTAATGTGTGTGTGTGTGTGTCTGTGTGTGTGTAGTCTAGTGTGACAACCTCTGAACTCAGTGCATTCTTCACACTCCTGGAGACAAAAGGTCCATACATCTGCCTTTTGTTATCTCCTTGCGACCCCCTTTGATGCCAGTGGGATTATCTCTTTTGATCTCTCTGAAGTCTTTAGAGCCTGTTCCCTTCTAGTCCACAGCATTGTTATCTCGTTAGCTTGCATTCAATGTTGGGCAAGAAACTTGTAGACACAAGGTCTCTATCAATTGTAAGCAGTACATGCAATTTGAACCAAACAGTCTGCTATCTGCAATATTAGTCTCTTTTCAGAAAAAAACACCAGTATAGCTTTGCCAGTCCACATGCGTAGCAAACTGCTAATCAATTCTCAATCCATGTTTTCCAACATACCCTACTTTTAGAATATAAGATGGAGGGGGGTGACCCGCTACAAACAAAGTTGCTCACGTGATCCCGAGCCCTCAGATGTCCTCTTCGCTGGTTCTGAGTAGTCACATCAAGTAACGTGTTTGTATAATATATTATAGTGAAGCGTGTTCCTTCATTCCAAGTCTCTCCATTATGTGTAGGTATCTACCTTGCCTTCGTCTCTTTGTAATCTTTTATTGTACTACCTATTTCTCTTTGTGAAGCCAATTCTGGATATTGGTATGTTGCTCTGACCTTAAACATTTAGGTGAATCATTGTTATTTTTAACTTGCATATGTAAAATTCCATCATTCTAGAATCCAATATTCTAGCTCGACCATCTCAATCTTAAAATGCACGTAAGATTGATTACAAACTAAAACTATGACTTAAAAATGATCACTATACATTGAACAAGTACTAAAATAGCATGTGAATGCTTAACTATCTATATGTAACACATTAGTAGGTAAGTGTTTCTTTTCTCATAGTTATAAAAAACCTTAATTATATCTCGTGATATTCTCTATACAATACCCCCACAAATATAATCATTTTGCACAACACTTCTACTGCTAACCTATTACAAATAATGTTAACATGAATTTCCCTTCATTCATTTTAGACATATACAACAATGAATCATTCAAATGTCACGTTCTTTTCAAAATGAATGTCCAGTATAGCTGACAATATTCTTCAGTAGCACAGCAGTTTTCAATGGTCTCATCCCATTCACAGCCCCTGCTGTATGATCAGTTGTTTCACCGTTGTCTCCACCTGTGTCCCAATACTTGAATCTCCATCAGAATTATTTCTTTTCCAAACCTAGAAGAAAAATCAAGTGCAATATTAATTCTTTTGATAACATCTGATTTCATTTAAACCTTCAATGGGGTTATTCTCTCCTTGAATTTTCTTTATTTCATCTGGGAATGTATAGGCTATTAAAGCAGTTTGTAACAGAGAAATATAATACTCGCTTCTTAAATCCAGTGATCTGTTTAAGCCTTTGTAAGCTTATTTATTTACAAGATCTCTACTGGTGTTTAAGTGCAAAGTCTTTTTATTTTTGTCTTATCACAAAACAGCTATTTCTGAGCACATCACCCAGAATCGAAAAAAAACTTCAAGTTAATATCTTTTATACAATCTTTATTGATTTGCACAAGTTTGTCCATAGTTTCATATGGAACTTTCCCAATTGGCACCCTAGCCATCCCCCATTTTTTTTTTTTTTTCATAAGCAACATTTGTTCCCCAATTTGAAATTGTAACCCTTTAGGTAGGGGCTTAGTCCTATGCTAATTGTGCACTACTTTGATTTGTGCTTATAATTGACAAAAAAAAACCCTGTAGGGTGATAGTATACTAACACAGACAGCCTAATGTCAACCAAAGATTTTACACTTAGTTGCTGGTCCATTTAGTATACATTATCCCTCAGTGATATCTTGTATATGTAATAAAAAAAAAAAGTTATTGGTATTGGCTTATTCAATTTTCAATTTAATAACCCACCCTCTTGCAGCTGATAAAACAGTAGCCTATTAGGTAAGTTATTTAGTCTCTCTGTGTTAGTTTATCTGCCTGTAGCAAACAGATTCCTTTCTCTGTTTTTATTGTTTTTTTTAAATCAAGTTATAAAACCCTTTTCAAAAACGTGTTAGTTTGATTAATATCACGCCATGCATTTTCAAGAATTTACAAATAAATCTGTTAATTCTTGAAAAATAAGTTTCTAAAAACTTTCCATAATCAGTACTGCTGATTATCCAGTACCACTATCCACCAAGCCTACAGTCCTATACTGCACTGTAAAATCCCTTGCGCCAACATTCCTATTTCATTCTCATGTGATCTGTGGTTTCAAATATGTATTCATAGGTGATTCATAAAATTCACCCGTGTCTTAAACATAAAATTCACAAACAAACAAACAAACAAACAAACACTTAACTTGCTTCATGAAAATATTTTTAATAAAATATTTCAAGGTTGATTTACTTAGTTTCAGATTTATTGATCTCCAAAAACATTTGTTTTCTTCCTAAGTGTTTTTTCAAGCAGTCAATGTAGCAGCAATCTCTACATTATCTCTCTCTCTCTCCCTCTCTGCACTTTCTTTTCTAGTTAACCCTTAGAAAAACAAAAAGCTCTGTGTATATCAATATAATCCAACACAAACTTTTTCATTGTTCCTTTGTATATTTGTGTTACTGTTTCAGTCCAAAGGTTGGCCATTCTTTTGCAGTCAAACAATTCATCAATTAACCTGGATCTCTTTCCCTTATCAAACCCTCTTATGATCGGGGCAAGACAATAAGTATTCGTGCTGGTTCTTAGTACGTAGTTTTACTAAGAAGTTACTTTATCTCCACGCTTAAGCAAAATCAGAATTACTCAAACAATCATTAATAAACAACTTCTTAATTACATTTTAATGTGACCTTTTAATTTTATTTTTACAACATGTATTCCTCAAAGTTGATATAGAATCTTTAGCATTACAGTTTTTTTTTTTTTTTTGTTTTTTGTGGGCTACCAGTCTTGAATTGCCTTTGTCTTTTTCTTCTTACGAGACACACACTCCTGATCTGTTACATGAACATGTACATTACTGTTCTGTACATATCTTCCCTTTTTGCCATGTTTTAAAACATAGCCTATGTTCCATATTCTCCAGTCATCCATTTGATGACCGTCAATATTATATTTTAACATATTTGGAGTTGATCAGACTCTCAACAAAACAAAACTAACAAAAAAACAACACCACCTTTTAGTTTTGTCTTGTTGTTACCAATGTTCCGTGTTTAAAGCAATGCTTAAGGAAGTATAAAATTTTATTTTGGTTTATTGCACATTTAATTTACACTTTTGTATGTGCTATTGGGCTTAACTGGAACTTATTGTCTGATTGTTCCTTATTTGTACCACCTAATGTGGACAGTTAAATAAGAGGCTTATCCTATTGCCCCCTTATCGTGACATATAAACCAAACAGTACAAACAAAGACAAAACAAGTGTAACAAATCTTCTCAAAAACAAACATAAAACATAAATCCGAGTATGCCCGTACCTGTTGAGCAATACAAGTCCGTGTAACTAGTCCAATAAACTTTACTGGTACGTCATAACACTACACGATTTACTCATGACTTTTTTTAGGATTCCAGAGGTCCTCTTTCATACCTAAAGTCCTACTAGTCAATACACTTTTAATTAAGCAGTCTTAACTAATTGTGTCTTCAATGTACATGAATTATCAAGTAGTCAAAAGTCCTCTTTCATACTTTACCCTTGATTCTCACTACATTCTAAAAACTGCATATAAAACAAAAAATCAGTAACTACTCACCAATGTACGTGGTTATATGTTCAATCTGAAGTCTTGATTCAAAGATTCTCCACACCGTCTGAGCTGAAAGTAGAAACAGTCTCCTTCTGTCTGCTTTGTCCTGGTCCTCTTCATGGGATACAGGCTTGCAAAAAAGGTTTCTCCGTAATCAAGTATCAACCCCCTGGTATTTGAAAAAAAAAAGTTTCAAGAAACAGTCCGCAGGGGTCTTTAGAGCCTGTTCCCTTCTAGTCCACAGCATTGTTATCTCGTTAGCTTGCATTCAATGTTGGGCAAGAAACTTGTAGACACAAGGTCTCTATCAATTGTAAGCAGTACATGCAATTTGAACCAAACAGTCTGCTATCTGCAATATTAGTCTCTTTTCAGAAAAAAACACCAGTATAGCTCTGCCAGTCCACATGCGTAGCAAACTGCTAATCAATTCTCAATCCATGTTTTCCAACACATCCATTTTCTTGTTTACAGTGTGTAGTGTTTTTTTTTTTTTTTTTTTGTAAGAAATACAAATAAAAATTATGAAATTATTTTTATTAAGAACCTAAGAACATAAGAAAGTTTACAAACGAGAGGAGGCCATTCGGCCCATCTTGCTCATTTGGTTGTTAGTAGCTTATTGATCCCAGAATCTCATCAAGCAGCTTCTTGAAGGATCCCAGGGTGTCAGCTTCAACAACATTACTGGGGAGTTGATTCCAGACCCTCACAATTCTCTGTGTAAAAAAGTGTCTCCTATTTTCTGTTCTGAATGCCCCTTTGTCTAATCTCCATTTGTGACCCCTGGTTTCTTTTTTCAGGCTGAAAAAGTCCCTTGGGTCGACACTGTCAATACCTTTTAGAATTTTGAATGCTTGAATTAAGTCGCCACGTAGTCTTCTTTGTTCAAGACTGAACAGATTCAATTCTTTTAGCCTGTCTGCATATGACATGTCTTTTAAGCCCGGAATAATTCTGGTCGCTCTTCTTTGCACTCTTTCTAGAGCAGCAATATCTTTTTTATAGCGAGGTGACCAGAACTGCACAAAATATTCAAGATGAGGTCTTACTAGTGCATTGTACAGTTTTAACATTACTTCCCTTGATTTAAATTCAACACTTTTCACAATGTATCCGAGCATTTTGTTAGCCTTTTTTATAGCTTCCCCACATTGTCTAGATGAAGACATTTCTGAGTCAACAAAAACTCCTAGGTCTTTTTCATAGATTCCTTCTCCAATTTCAGTATCTCCCATATGATATTTATAATGTACATTTTTATTTCCTGCGTGCAGTACCTTACACTTTTCTCAAGAATATTGTAAAAAATTACGGTATTGGGCTAATTTCACAATTTCCGCACAGCCTGTGAAGTAATTATGTGTTACTTCATTCTTTTTACAGACTTTATCAATGTATCAAAGATATCATGCAAAAAAAAAAAAAAAAGTATAAATGTATAAATGACGTTTGAAAAAAATAACATACATTCTACTGTACCAAGGTTCTGTCCAGGGGTGGCTTCTGACATTCTTTAAGGCTGAGGTTTGTCAGACCCCAGGAAACCAAATGTTTAAGACCTCTGAGACACCAGGGTGACCCTGTATTAATTGTTCAATCTCTGGGTAGTTTTGTAATTTAAAAATAAAAAAAATCTGTGGCTTGAATTGTCCAATTCATACAAGCTTCTTGATTAATGGCAGGTCTTACTGTTGACTGTGGTGTTGCTCAGCTTAACTAGGTTCTGTCATCTACAGACATTGTATGACATTTGACAGTGCAGTGACTGGGGATATAGTGGAACACGGAGCAGACCTGAGGAGTGAGAATTACAGTAAAATCTCAGCACTAAATGAAGAGGTATGCCTAAAATAACCACAACTAAAACAGACTAACAGTGTGTTTTAAAATGTAACCAGCATTATCAAAAAAAAAAAAAAATTGTATGTAAAGATGCATAAAGGTATTCAAAAGGTATTAAAAGTAAAGCTTTACTAAATTTTATTTTAAATGGTTTATTTTAATGGCAGATAGAAACAAGGCAAAACAGTGAATGGGAGCATTTGTTGTGTACTTATGTCTTTAAAAGAACAATATTAAATGTTGTTTTGAATGATTAAATAAGTGGCCACTATTTAGACCAATTGAATAGGTCACTGATGGTGGTAATAAGCCCAGATTAAACTAGTGCACTTCGGCTTCCAAACACTAGGAGAAGGAGATAATCATTTAAACAGTGAAACTATGGGACTAGGCAAGTAAAAACAGCAGATTGATTGATTTTACTGTATATTTATTTGCAGTCTTTGATGTTATCATTTTATTTGGAATCCCACTCTCCCAGTCAAAAGAGCGGCACTCCCACTGCCTGGGAACTCCGAGATTTTTTGCGAATTGCATCCGAGCCGATGTTGGAAGGAGAAACCACATGGAAAGAGGCACTTCAGGGAGGTAGCTATTTAATTTTGTGTAGGGGAAATATTTGAATATTATATGTATATATGTATGTATATAATATACATTCGGCTAGTGACTATATTTATGAATACAAATTAGGCAGCCACCCGTCTTTCAATTCATTAGGCAACTGAACATTTCCAAAAAGTGCTTACTCACCTTTTTGATGGTCTTTTGAGTAAATAATTGTATTATCTTGCACACAAAGACATTTACAGCACATTCTTGCAAATGCAAACCAGCTCATACAAGTGATTTGTTTAGCCCTGATCGTAATCAGCACCATACAAAAAGTATGTAATTTGTTTTACTTTTAATCATTAATAACGCAAAACATTCAGAGACAGGTGCAAATGTTTTACATGCAGAGTTATGATATTGAAGTTGAGAAGTCAATGATTTTGTCAGTGCCAAGATGTAATACATATACAAAGGCACTTTCGTGCAATCTCATCACTTATTTTTATTATTACCAGTACTGATTCATTTGGAGGGTCCTGGGTCTTTAATTCACTAATATTAATACAGTGCTACTGTATATCTTCTGATTTAAAAGTGTGTTCCAGCAAAACATATTATCTTGCCTTACTGAAGCAGGGCTATTTGCTTTGAGAAATAGATTTTTTTTTTTTTCTGGTTGAAGGTCTACACACTGGTGAGTTGAAATCCATTGTGTCTTATCGTCAGCCTGCTAATGGGAACTGCTAAAGAATTCACCGCCAGTGAATGTGCAGGTTTTTTAATGCAATGAAGAAACCTGAATGTTAAGCTGTGTTCTCTTTTGGTAAAGAAATATGTACAAATGTATTCAAATTTAACAGTTAACTGGAGCAGCAAATCTCTTTAGCAGAAGTTAGAAGATTACCTATTGCCAGTTTAAACGGACAGCCACCATACTTATTTTATATATTACATAATTTAATATTTTTGAATTGTGCTCAATTTAATACTTGAGATTTTATTTATTTATTTAGCCAGTTGTGATTTCTGGTGTCACACAAGCAGTGGAGCTTTCCAAATATTGGCCCTCTTGCAGTGAGATTTCAGATTAGATTTACAGAGAAAGGACAAAGAACATACTTGATCATACAAATCCAGGTAATTTGGTGCCTAACATGTAGTGCCTATGTAGGTTTAGGTATATTGTGTCCAGTGCTAAAGGTGAATTGGTTGTTGCTTGTCACGATGTGTTGCACACATCTGCAGACTCAGTCATGACTAGTTTACAAAACCATAGTTGTACTTTCCAGTCATGGTTTTCTGCAAATGTTAGAGGCTGCCTTGATGGACATGTTGTTCAGTGCACCCACTATCATGATAGTTGTACACAGCTCATATACAACCTACATAGGATGATCATACAAAATGTCACATATTCGCATACATTTGAATGCATTGAGGATTTTCCAATTTAATACAGTCAGTCCTCGCACTTAGGACACGTACGTTTCCTGAAAATCGCGTTGCAAGTCGAAGCACATTTTCCCATAGGATCAATGTTATAAAGTGGGGTTACGTTCCTGACACTTTGGCCAGATAACATTTTTACAAAAATGACCCGTTATATTGTGCTCATGCAAACATTTATTTAACTTTTTACACTCAGCCCGTTGATTTCAGGGCTCTGGCGCCCCGGTGGGTACGCACATATTACTCAGGCACCGTAAAAGCCATCTACCTGGCTTGTTTAAACGTACAGACTAGGAGCTTTCCAATGACGTATTCAGTGTGTGTTTCCGGTAGTAGTGCCTAGAAAGGTACCATGAAAGGTTCCTGTTGAAATGTTCCTGTCAGGACAACTGAGGAAGTCAGCACCACCGGTCACCTTTTTGTTTAAAAAAAACAAACAAAAAATGCTTATTCACTGCCAAACTTTAGATGTGTAATGGCTGCAGTATAGGATACTGACTTTAGGATTAGGGTTTCGGTGTTGGGAGAGGATTATCCTGACAGGAATATTTGGTGGTACCTTTATAGGGACAGCATATGCGATACTCCTATTTGGAACTACGATTGCCTGAAGTTAAGCCCCTCATCATGTGACAGAGTTCACAGCTTACAGTGGCTTGTGAAAGTATTGACCCCCCTTGGCATTTTTCCTATTTTGTTGCCTTACAACCTGGAATTAAAATGGATTTTTTGGGGGTTTGTATCATTTGATTTACACAACATGGCTACCACTTTGAAGATGCAAAATATTTTTTATTGTGCAACAAACAAGAAATAAGACAAAAAAACAGAAAACTTGAGCATGCATAAGTATTCACCCCCCCCCCCCCCCCCCAAAGTCAATACTTTGTACAGCCACCTTTTGCAGCAATTACAGCTGCAAGTCTCTTGGGGTATGTATCTATAAGCTTGGCACATCTAGCCACTGGGATTTTTGCCCATTCTTCAAGGCAAAACTGCTCCAGCTCCTTCAAGTTGGATGGGTTCCGCTGGCGTACAGCGATCTTTAAGTCATACCACAGATTCTCAATTGGATTGAGGTCTGAGCTTTGACTAGGCCATTCCAAGACATTTAAATGTTTCCCCTTAAACCACTCGAGTGTTGCTTTAGCAGTATGCTTAGGGTCATTGTCCTGCTGGAAGGTGAACCTCCGTCCCAGTCTCAAATCTCTGGAAGACTGAAACAGGTTTCCCTCAAGAATTTCCCTGTATTTAGCACCATCCATCATTCCTTCAATTCTGACCAGTTTCCCAGTCCCTGCCAATGAAAAACATCCCCACAGCATGATGCTGTCACCACCATGCTTCACTTTTTGGAGTGATGAGAGGTGTTGGGCTTGCGCCAGACATAGTGTTGTGTGAAATTTAATTACTTTAAATTTAAAAGGAAGTTGATGTGGAAGTAAATAAGACAATTACTTCACAGAGTAATTTTAAAAGGTCCTTTATTATTTCACACACACACACACACACACACACACACGCAGTTACATACACAGATGCTATACTGCGAATAACGATATCCCTAATGGGACACAACCCAACAAGGTTACATACAAAGATTATATTAATCACAGATCAATACAATCCATGAGACGCAACTGAACTAATTCTTACCCTTCCAAGCGGATCGGGAGAGCCCTTCGACCCTGGTAAGAGAAAGCAGCTGTCTCCAAGAAATTACCGAGCAGGACTGCGCGCTAATCCTCACGGCTGACTCTCATCAGAGCAGGGGAGAACCCCGTCCTTTATAACTTACCAAGTTAGGCTTTTGCATGCGAGAGAGTAATTGGCCAGATCACTCCCTCGAGGCTCGGCCCTCTGAATAAACCATTCCTTTCCCTAGAACATTCTAACCAAAACAAGTTATATAAACGTGACAAAAACAAGTTATATAAGATACGGGGTTATTATAGGGCAAGGGCAAAGATGAACTCGAACGCATTTCTAGAACTTTCTAGAACACACTTTTTTTATTACACATAGTGTTTTCCCTGATGGCCAAAAAGCTAAGTTTTAGTCTCATCTGACCAGAGTACCTTTTTCCATATGTCTGGGGAGTCTCCCACATGCCTTTTGGCGAACACCAAACATGCTTGCTTATTTTTTTCTTTAAGCAATGGCTTTTTTTCTGGCCACTCTTCCGTAAAGCCCAGCTCTGTGGAGTGTACAGCTTAAAGTGGTCCTACGGACAGATACTCCAATCTCCGCTGTGGAGCTTTGCAGCTCCTTCAGGGTTATCTTTGGTCTCTTTGTTGCCTCTCTGATTAATGCCCTCCTTGCCTGGTCCGTGAGTTTTGGTGGGCGGCCCTCTCTTGCCAGGTTTGTTGTGGTGCCATATTCTTTCCATTTTTTAATAATGGCTTTAATGGTGCTCCGTGGGATGTTCAAAGTTTCGGATATTCTTTTATAACCCAACCCTGATCTGTACTTCTCCACAACTTTGTCCCTGACCTGTTTGGAGAGCTCCTTGGTCTTCATGGTGCCGCTTGCTTGGTGGTGCCCCTTGCTTAGTGGTGTTGCAGACTCTGGGGCCTTTCAGAACAGGTGTATATATACTGAGATCATATGACAGATCATGTGACACTTAGATTGCACACAGGTGGACTTTATTTAACTAATTATGTGACTTCTGAAGGTAATTGGTTGCACCAGATCTTATTTAGAGGATTAATAGCAAAGGGGGTGAATACATATGCACGCACCACTTTTCCGTTATTTATTTTTTAGAATTTTTTTAAACAAGTTATTTTTTTCATTTCACTTCACCAATTTGGACTATTTTGTGTATGTCCATTACATGAAATCCAAATAAAAATCCATTTTAATTCCAGGTTGTAAGGCAACAAAATAGGAAAAATGCCAAGGGGGGTAATACTTTCGCAAGCCACTGTAAGTTTTGTTTTGAGTCCACTGCTGAAATCAGAAATTGTTAAGGGGAAATTAATAAAAACAAACGCTAAGTGACTGAGTAAGGGCGACCACGACAGGTACTGCGGTTCGGACACCGAGCATGTGCACTTGTCGCATGGCTTGTGTCTCGCCGTGTTGTAAATGCCATACCAATATCGTAAAGTCGAAGCAGGGTAATAATGCAAAAGCCATGCATCGTATTTGACTCCTCGTGTACATTATACCTACATATAATATATATGATATATATATAGCCCATATATATATCTATATATATATATATATATATATATAGTGTTAACTGTTCTTAGTCTTAGTAGTACCATTTTAATTACCATAAAAATTTAAAATGATATTGAAGTTCAGTCACCACTGGCAGTAATGTAGGGGCATTGGTCATAACCCTAAGTGTAACCCATAAAAGCCATAATAACGTGTATGATTAAAGCCAATAGCAGGTAATCTAATAAGTCAACATGTTAAAATGTGTATATTTCATTGGTTCTTTTTTTTCCAAACTCTACCTAATGATTGCTTCTTTATAGTTATACATTATTGTAGTTTCTGCCCAGCTATACCATAGCTGTCATAAACTATTAAAGATTGCCATCTGCTGGCTGAAACTAAAAAATGCAACTTGAATTTCAACTTTTTTCTTTCAATATTTAAAATGATTTTTGAGAAAGTTTATAGAGAATACATTTAAAAATAACATTTACAACAATCTAAAAAGTTAAAAACTGCATATAATACACCAAAACATAAAAACATTCCTTCAGTAAACATTGTTATGTATAGGGATAGATTAATTTCAAATAATCACATCCCTGTTGAACTATATAGGCAATGAGACAGTGGCCTTGTGAATTACATGCTTGAATTGTTAGTATTTTTAATTGTTGTATTTAGTGTTTGATATTATAGTTTAATTGTTGCTTGTTTTGTAAAGTGTTTTGGGATGGTTTGGCATGACAGGCACTATATAAAAATAAATTGATTACTATATAATATTTAACCTGCCATTTATTTTTGGTCTTGAATGCATTTGTCTTTGGATGATTCTAATAACTGCTAGAAATTTAAGTTTTATGAAAAAAGTGCTATTTTGTAGTAAAAAAAAATAATAATTTGAGAGTCTGTCTCAATGTGTGTAATATTATGCACTGCTAGAAATTAAACCTGTGAAGGTCATAGGAGCTACGTAAAGGTTATTTAACATGGGCTGTGCTATGCCAGTGTTTCATTTTGTTTAACCTGTGGGAGGTATGATATGCCACATTTTGAATCCCCCAACCTCTCATCAGTTAGTTCCAGGTTGTACACCATTATGGAAGTAGACCCTTCTTTCACACGACCTCGTCGGCCCTGCAGACCAGAACCAGTTTATCATGCAAGGAGTTCAGCCTTGAACAGCTGTCCCCAATGTACTTAAAGTAAGTTGATGTGCACAGCAACAGTGGCATTTAGAGTATGTTTGGGATGTTTAGAATTAATTTGATTATTGTGTTATTGAAAAGAAAATACCATAGGACATTTTCTTTCCTTTAGTGTAAGGATATAATGATCCAAACAATGTTTTACATTAACAATGAAAAAGGTTGTTGACTCAATACAGCTTGGGCACTTTTCTTTACAATAACAGGTAATTATGCACTGCTAGGGGTATAGAGGCTTTGCAGTAACGTTGTGATGGTCTAACATTGCTGTGAAGCTGTCAAAACTACCATACAAGCTCAGTACGAATTTAAAGAAAAATTCAGTAAAAGGAAAGTTCAGTACAAGTACGATACAATTATACGAACCGAACATACCAGACACCTCAGGGAACTGGAATTCGACATGTATAAAAATAAAATGGCAGTTATCAGAGCGTGTGATCCTTAGACAGTGCATCAGGTGTTTACACTGCTGAAAAGTGCCATAAAACTACCAAGTGTACTTGGTTGAAACTCCATCACCCTACACAGGCGAGTACATGAAGGCATTTAAAAGTACAGACAGCTACAAGTACTTCAGAGCTAGCTGGGTGCATGATCCCACGGTGTGGCACCTACATGCCATGAAGATATTTTTAATTACTGCCAGGTCAAGTGTTGTAATATTATAAATATATATTTATGTATGCATTGTGCACAACTGTCGAGTTACAAAGACTCTAGCACATTTATTGGTAGAAATGTTAGTTGCTTGAAAACATATAAAGTCAGTATACTGTAAAGTACAAAGTACAACGGAGTACAAAGACTGGCCAGCAAAATGTACTGATGAAACAAACATCTGTTGTACAATTTTACAGTGTGTCTTCATAGTAAAGTGTGATGAAGCTGATGCTGTTTGGAAGCACTCTGCTGTATTTTTTTTAATGCATTTTAAAGCTGTTAACCCTATTCAGCATTGCTCAACATGATATTTGACATACGCTTGATTTATTAGATATATCAATACCATTGCCTACATTATTGTCAATGAACAAACTTTTTGTTCAGTTTTTTTTTTTTTTTTTTTTTTTTTCACACAGTAGGATAATCGCAATTTACCTGACGCGAAGTGCTCGCTACACAGTCGTGTGTGCTGAGTTGGTGTCAAATCTTTTCTTCTTGCCGATGACCACTTCTTACGACATTCATCTTCGACAGGAATTCGGTAAAAAGAAACTCCTTCCTTCCTCCCTCTTCTGTTTGAGCATCCAACTGTCTCCTGCATACTAAAAGTAAATGTAGTCTCTCTAACTGAACTGTCGTACTACTGTATTCTCCGATTGCTGCAGGCTATGACCGTCAAGATGGCGGACTTGACAATTATAAAGTACATTTTATAATACACTTAAGTAAACACAGATTTCTACTACTATTTCTTTCAGCGTACAGTATAGTGATTAAGGCACTAGCCTAAATAGGGCTCTACGTTTAGATTTTTAACTACTGGCAACTCGGGCCACTGAGCTAGTGTTTTTATTGGCCTGGATGCAATTTTATCGGGCCCAATATATTTATACATTTTTTTTTATGATGGTTTTTAATTTCGGTATGTTTCTAACTGTGTATGGTAAACAAAGAGAGCCCACGTCTCAAAAGAAAGTGGCCTTTCAATATATGTTACTTCAGCCATTTAACATGTATATAACAAGTGCTAAAAGATGTACGGTAATCCAAACTTGGGTAACATTGAAATTAGAAAGGTAATTTAATGTTATGATTGAATATAAAGACATACTAAATACAACAATGCAGTAACTATAAGAAAAGGCAATATACTTTGAGTTAGAAAGGAATTATTAACCCTGGACTGTAGTTCAATGTAAAACATTTACTGTTGACTTTCAGTGAATGGATGGAGTAACGCAAACATTTGCACTGACCATTAAAAGTACAACCAGGTAGCCTTGTTTTGAATTATTTACAGTAATTTGAATTCGATTCATCTGATGTCAGTACTTTATGGCTAGTTGTAATTAGTAATGTTTAACTATTGTAATGTTGGAATGTATTGTCCATTGTTTTGACCAGGTTACAATATTTACACTATTAAGATTATTTTATAACTATTATTTTTTAGAATTAAGCAGATGTAGAATATTTGGGTTGCTATATGATAGGTGTTATTTTATTCTGAATACACTACAGCAAAAAATATTATTTGGTGGTTTGCGCAATATTATGCTACTGTTGCTTTAATTGGAAGAGCTACGTGCTGTGACGTTGCTGCTCATTGAGTTCGGCGTATTTTAATTCCGTAAACAAATGAAAAAACCTGTACCTAAGGAAGTAGGGTACAAAGCGAAGAAATCTCGTCATGGACATTGTTTGAACACTTTCTAAATTTTACATTACACTGTTTTGCTGTCTGCATGTGCACACGAATTTGCCTTTTACTCTTGGTAGCGTAAGGGACCAGAGTTCGGGTAATCGAAAACACAAAAAATGTTGCACCCTGTGTATTCAAATAGGAAGCTATTCGAAATGATCATCAAAACGATATTCATAATACAAAATAATAACAATCCTACTCAGAGCGTTGTCACCAAACAAGGCTAAACATTACTTTTTTCCTCTGTCGTAATGAAGCCTCCACTCTAAATGTTCGTCTTCATATTTTTTCATAATTACATTCTTTATGATTTATTGATTTCAGCACTTCCCTTTTGGCTCATTGGTTGCTTTGTTGTAGAAAACCCGATTTGTAAAAGATTTGCCGCGGGAACGAGTACCAACACAACATAGTCCCAGATTCTGACTGTACAACAAATATGACGCACAGCGGGAAAGTTAGGATTAGTTCGTAGTTATGTTTTTGTAAATTAATTTTGAGCTTTTTGACACACTGGCCCATTTTCCTGAAACGGAAGCCATATATATATATATATATATATATATATATATATATATATATATATATATATATATATATATATATACTAGTTAAATGTAACCGACCCAGTCGGGCCTGTGGTGCATCATAACTACTGGCCAAACTGCGCTCTCTACCGGCCCTGGGCCACCGGGCCATGGTTAATGTTGAACCCTGCTAAACATTTCTTTACTTGACATTGTTTCATATGAATTTTAACTTTTTGAGTATTTCCGGTTTCTGAAAGGGAACTAAATTCTTACAGTTAATCAGAAAACAATGCATGCTATATATTCTCACAAGACCCTTCCACCCATGTTGTTTCTTTTCATTACACGCCACCTTCCCTTTCCCAACCTTGCATCAGGTTTCGCCTTGTTTTAGGCGATAGTCAGCTGCTGTGAGTGCTCTAACGGTCGAGACCAATGGGCCAGCCTTTTGCAGCAACTGCATTCTTGTAACAGAAAACCAATACAATCTTCTTACCAGTTTTTGTTTCCTGACTAAAATGGGAGATAACCATTCAGATGCAATTGGAAGTTAAACAGTTCAAACCAGGTACACAGGTTTGTACCATTTGATTTTGATCTTGTGTTTGTCAGATGTTTCCTGATGCTGGTAAAGAAATCATGGAGAGTAGAGTCTGGCATGGAGAGAAACATCACGCTGCTCTCCTGGGTCAGATGCTTGCAGGTAAAGCAGTCCTGTAGGACATGATGTGTTAGAGTCTCATGGAATACGGGGAAGATTGTACCCATGTTGTAGTATTTGTTCAAGGCTAAATAACTTCAAATGCCATTTATTTGGTCACCTTTTCTTTACTTTTTATGACGTTTACAATCAGTCAGCATGGTTCTGAGTTCTGTCCAGTATTTAATTTTCTCTGTATCTGTGCATGAACAATAATAGTTGCCTGCTAAATTTTATGGTGACCTTGTCAGCTGTTATTTATTGTAAACAAATGTACAGCTCAGTATACTGGTGAAACTAGCAAATTAGTAGCCACAAGATTTACACTACATAAATATGATTGGGACCACTGGGAGTGCAGTCTCACTGCACAATTTTAAATTGCTTGATTCGATTACCTTTTGGTTTTATATGCAACCAATACGCTTAATGCAAGAAAGAACAAAAAAGAAACAAGCAATAGCACAACTAATAACTGATAGCCCTTTTGGAAATAACCACTGTACTAGAAAAATGTGCCACTTTAGACCTCCTCTGCCATCTCATCTTTTTATTTTTATTTTATTCCCCTCTTCTACCAGTCCTTTTAGTATTCATGTCTTTGTTTTATGTTATTTATTTCTACTTATTTATTTTCTTCTCTTTTTTAATTAGCAACACACCATTGCAAGCTTAATATCCCATTCATGGGTAATTAGCACTCACCCACTTCTTGACCATTAAGAGTTCATTCACAGTCTGTCGGGGGTGGAGTCCTCACTCTAAAATAATGTTTATAGTAAATATCAAACCATTCCAACATTTGGAGATATTGAGAGACATCTAGCCTACAGACCTTTCAGGTCTATTGTAACTGAATGAACAGTGCATTAGAAAGTATTGAAAGTGTCTGAAAAGATGGCTGGCAGAGACTCAACATACAGTGGTTTGCAGAAGTATTCATCCCACTGCAAAGTTTTCACATTTTGTTGGCACCTGAGCGTACTCCACGACACTTTAAAATTAGACTTTACATGTAGAATCTACTGCATCCCTAAATCAACTCAGGTGCAAATTATTTGTTTGGAAGGTCACAATTAGTGAAATGGTTTCAGCCTGTGTGTACTCAAAATGGTTTAAATTGTAGATCCCTCAGGTATATAAAGACTTTCAAGCTTTCAAACTCACATAGTGATCCAGCAAAGAAACCATGAAGACCAAGGAGCTTTCAGAACAAGTCAGGGATAAAGTGGTAAAGAGGCACAGAGCAGAAGAAGGGTACAAGAAAATTTCAAAGGTGCTGATTATCTCTCTCAGCACAGTGAAGTCCATCATTAAGAAGTGGAAGATACATCATACCACCCAGACACTACCCAGATCAGTTTGTCCTCCCAAACTGAGCAACTGGGCAAGCAGGAAACTGGTTTGGGATGTAACTCTGAAGGCAACAATGACCTTGAGAGGTCTGCAAAGTTCTGCATTTGAGATGGGAGTCAGTGTTCACACATTAAGCTGGTCCCTACACAAAGCTGGCCTGTATGGACTGGTGGCAAGAAAGAAGCCATTACTTAAAAAGCATCATCTTAAAGCACAGATGGAGTTTGAAAAAATGCGTGTAGACGATAATGCAGACATGTGGAAAAAGGTTTTGTCGTCAGGTGAGACACACATTGAACCTTTCGGTCTAAATTCCAAGCGTTGCATCTGGCGCAAGTCCAACACTGCACATCACCCAGTCAGTGCCATCCCAGCTGTCAAGCATGGTGGTGGCAGCATCATGTTAGGGACTGGTAAGCTTGTCAGGATAGAGGGGAGAATGGATGGTGCAAAGTACAGGTGAATCCTTGAGGAAACCCTGCCTGAGTCAGCCAAGACTTTGTAACTGGGGAGGAAATTCACATTTCAGCAGGATAATGACCCAAAGCCAAAGCCACACTGGAGTGGTTGAACAAGAAGAGAATTAATGTTCTTGAGTGGCCCAGTCAAAGTCCTGACTTGAATCCAATCGGAAATTTATGGTGAGACTTGACGGTTGCAATCCATCGACGATCCCCAACAAACTTATCAGAACTGAAGCAATTTTCCTGTGAAGAATGGGCAAAGATTTCACCATCCTACTGTGCAAAGCTAGTAGAGACCTATCCAAAACGACTCATAGCAGTGGTTGCTGCAAAAGAAGCTTAACCAAGTACTGACTTAAAGGGCTGAATACTTGTGCAACCAGTAAATTTCATTTTGTACATTTTCTTTACAAGTTTTGCTCACACATTAACCTCCTCCTCATATAACAGTGTTCAGTTTAACCACTACAGCTTTGAATGAAAAAGTTAGTTTGAAAAACTGAACACACAGTATTTGTAATTCAACAAAATGTGACATTATTGGTACAGGGTGAATACTTCTTCAAAACACTGTATTTCTCACTATTGGTAAGAAACATCACACTTTCACTGCTAACACTAAAGTTGTGACTGCCAATGAAAAATGTACCGTAAGCTACCTCCAACACAGGTGACACTGTTCAAACACTTTAATTGGCCATACGATTAACCTTTGCATAATTTTTTGTTGCCTTTTTTACTTCATATTGTGTTTAACCTTCATTGTTAATCCAGTTACAATACATTCATATCAGTTGAAGAATGTGTCTTTGTGCTCCTGTTACGCAGAACCTCAAGTCCAGAAGTCCAGTTTGCAGTGCCATCCTGCTACAGATGTCTTCCAGATGATGGGTGTTGAGCCAGACCCTTCAGTAAATGTAACTGTAGAAAGACTTGTCTATAAACACTTAAACCCAGATGAGCCAAGCCTCTTGGAGATGCTGAACACAGATGCACATAGTGCAGCAGAACTCCCACCAGCTAAAGCAGAAACATTTTCTACCCTCACCTTGATCCAATTAGGCAGTAAGTTTCTAGATCATCTTCTTTGATAGCAAAGCTGGGCCTACTGACTTTTTAATAATCATTAAAAAGAAGTAAAGGAGGATAAAGGCACCATAAGCATTCTAAGCACTAGAACTAAAAGGTCAATATAATTACAGATGTTTGCTTTGTGTACTTTAGGTCCTGAAACATTTGTGTTTTACTTTTAAATGCAAAATTCTTCTTTTACATGGACTTTGTATCTACTTTTTCATGACAAGATTTTGTATGTTTTAATGATTTGAAAATTAACGGAAGAGTAAAACACCTTTTAATTTAAGGTGAACAAGAGCGCGTTTTCAATGTATTGTACATTTAGATGGCACTAGCTGAAATGTGTGTCTTTCACTTAGTTTCTTGTAGCTTACAATTCTGGTTGAGCATGTTGAAGTTTTAGATGATTAAACTTTAAATTTTTTACTGTTTGTTTCATTCTGCAGATATTTTGACAAATTCCAGCATGGACGCAGGTCAGCATCATGCTTCCTTTATAAAAACTGGATATTTAAAATGTTCTATCTGTCCTGTGCTTTTTAACAAGGATTCATAAAACATAACCTTTCTTCATTTCAGAATACCGTAGACGCTGTGCCACACCTCCTGAAAATAAACTCAAATCCATTCTTAAAGACTTAAAAAATAAAAATGAGACCAATGTTCAAAATAATATTCAGAAAGCACAACATACAGCTGCTGACGTCCCTGCAAGTAAGACTTCTCAGGTCAGAAGCAGTACCAGCAGTGAGATTTACAAAAACCAAACAAGTGCTGGAAGGAATAGGAGGTCTTCCAGTGCAGCCTAAAAATGTCTCATTATCGGCAGGTCTGAAAAAGACATAAAAGGCCCCTGCAACAAGGGCACAGAATGGAGACCACAGCAGGAGGATTTGGATCCGCTCGCCAACTTCATAATGCTGAGATCCAAGCTGACAAATGCAGTTGCTGCTCCTCCCAAAGCCAAAAGCAAGAATGAGAGTCAAACCAAAGCCCATTAACTTTTTACACACAGGAGCTCTATAAAGATTGATGAGGAGCTACTGGCCTCTGGAGGACAAATGCCAGCCCTGCAGATGTCCGTATGAGCTCATTGGGCACCTGGCCAGTAGGGGCTGCTGTAGCCTGTTGAGAAACAGTCCCTGACGATTTTGCCTCCCTAACCCCCACAGCCAGTGTCAATGCTAATGTGCTGATCCCTGTGGAATCCCAAGTGAAGATCAGCAACTTCACACAACCAAGAACATGTATTTGTGATCCTTTCACTGTATGACTCACCCTGCACACCACACATGCTTTTACCGGGTGAGCCACTTAAGGATTACACAGTGCTATTTTTTATTAGGAAAATAAAGCATTGTCACTTATCTTTTATCAACCACACACACTTCTTCAGTTTTTATCAACACCTACGTCTTGGAACATCTTACACGGTGTATACTTTATAGTCCATCATACTAGGATCCATTATAAGTGGAATGCACCTAGAGTATGTCATGAACCAATTTCAAAATGTGTCAGCTTTGAAAAAATAAGCTGTAAAATGTGATTTTCTTTTAAAGATACAAAGGTAGAAGATATGTTTGCCTGTGCAACCCCCAAAGAAGTAGGCTCTGCTGCCAGGCCTGTGATACCAGAGAAAACCAAGACAGAAACGAGGAACACTGCTGTGATTGAGGTCCAAGCATCAGGTATCAGATTTAACACAATCGAATATATATTCATCAGACATGCTTACTGTGAATTATAGCTTGAACTCACGATTGTTACTATTATATCCCCAACAAATCCACATACATTCAAAATGTAGTGTTTTATTTGTTTTGTTTTTACTTTATTATCTTGGTCAAGACTTAATTAATCAAATTGACTTCATTTTTAAGTATAACAAAAACATACCTATAGTTGCACACATTTTTTAGGTCAGTGTCAGTTAACAATTGTATTTTAATGAATATGAAACTAACCATATGCCAAAATATTCCAAATGTACCCCATCAGATTGTGAGGGGCTTTCACAGTATTTGAATTGTGGTGACCTTTTAGCGTGTTTAGTTTGCAGAGATTCATAAGGTTTGATTAATAATAATTTGTTTTTTGAAAAAGCTTTGTTTCTATTTTTGTGTTTTGACAGAGAGCCAATACAGAGCCTACTGTCTACTTCAAGATATTGTATCCCCTGTTCTCTTTAGTTCAAAAGAACTGGGCATATCTGCTGCTGTCTTGGGGGACTTTGCTACTCTGACTTTTGACCAAACTCGGTTCTTGTTGAAACGGCAGGAAAAAGTGGTGCCACCACTTTTGTTCACTCACTAGTGATATTTTGTTATAGTTACTTAATCAAGGTTTCAAGGTTTACATGCATGTAGACAGCAAATACTTGATGGAACAGTGAACTGTGGTTTCTGTGTAAATTATCAGCTCAACTATGTACAGTATCTTCAGTGTTGTCTACATTGTATTTTGTATCAATGTCTTGAGATTATGGAATATAGAAAGCTCTTTCTAAGACAGCTATTTTAGTTTTTTGAAAAACTATAATAAAATAATTAATTACCAGCAATATGAGCAGTCAGGCTCCCGCTAAACTGATCTTAATTGCTCTTAACTGATCAGACTTTTACTAGGTTATCCAACTAGGAATCAGTCTCATCTGACTAGGTTGATTTACCTGTTGAAAGAGATCTTGACAACCATTAAGGGAAAGCCGTTCACCTTGATGCTCACTTTGCTGGCACATGATTATTTTATTATACTATTCCAGGTACATCCATAT
Organism: Polyodon spathula; assembly: GCF_017654505.1. Taxonomy (NCBI): domain Eukaryota; kingdom Metazoa; phylum Chordata; class Actinopteri; order Acipenseriformes; family Polyodontidae; genus Polyodon; species Polyodon spathula. The sequence continues at coordinate 16,329,637 of NC_054534.1, forward strand.
GTGATGTAAAACAAAATATTTGATGCAGAATGACCCCTCTGTTTATGTATAACAATGATGATAATAAAAAAATTGGTCTTGCAGGTAAACCAAGTGAAAAAGACGTAACGATGTATAAGCACGCCACTGTGGTGCATCTTTTGGTGACAGTTCGAGACCTGTTGCTTATGTGTGACCTTAACACAGCTGTAGGTCAGTGTTAAAACCAATATATTTCTTAACTTTTCAGTATATATTTACAGTAAGCACAGTGTAAATAATTACAATGTAATGGCCTTCATTTAGGACTGTTTTATATCTGTGTTTGTATGTGAGTTTTGCCAATGTGTCTTTTTTGTGATTGTGCTGGCTGGCTGGAAATGTAACTTTTTTTTTTTTGTTCAGTGGTCATTAAGAGGGAATGCTATGAATTTTGAGGTAAGGCTATCAAAAATAAGCCTAAATGTGTAACTCTTTAAAAAAAAAACATTGGGGGGGTACTATAAATAAGTTCAAGTTTAAGTTATTTTTAGCTATTTTTGAGTTTTATGTAAATCGTTTTTTTTTCCGGGGCTTTCATTTTTGGTATACAGTATGAAATTACCGTTTTTCAGTTACTTTCCAAAATGCTTGAGCATGTTTTTTTTCAGTTAATCTGTATAGTAGTAACTTGACAGTACTTGCACCTTTAGTTGTACCTTCTTTTGTTTGCTGTCTTCCACAACAAAATCCCTATGGTCACAGGCACATTTTTCTGGGGTTTTTGTGTGTTGGCATTATTGTACATTTCGCCAGAATTCTGTTTTAAATCATCCATATCTTAACTAATACAGCTTTAAATCCCGCTAACAAGCCCTCATTCCTGATTGTAACCTCATTTTAAATCATGCACGGAGTCTCCAATAGAAATGTAGGAATGTGCTGTCACTCAGTAGTTGGGGCGGGTTTAAAGTATTCAGAACGAATCAATGATAGATGCAGTCAGTAACGTGGGACATTGCCCAGCAGCACTGGGAAATGTATTTATTATTATTTTTGCAGTAGGTTTAATTTTTTCATGGGAAAAGGGTAAAGTCAATGTGAATTGATTAACCATTTCCACAGTTTTTCCAGTGTTTATTGGCTATCCACCACTTTCATTTTTTTGTATTGGGGGGTGGGACGGGGGGTGAGGGGTTATCGGTTAAAACCAAAAATCAGAAGCCCTAATCATAGTGTGTTTTAAATAAACACAACATACATTTAAATCAATACTAACCATAACAAAACACTAGTTTTTACAAAAACACAATAAATACACCCATTTTAAAATAAGCAATACATTTAAACAGCAGGGCTTTGCCCTGCCCCCTAGTCATGTGCACGGCTTTCCCTCCACCCTGCCACACAATTGTTGATTCTTTTTGAGCTGAAACTTTAAAACCCTTTAAGGGAAGTGTATACTGTCAAATTAGGCGATTAAAATATTACAAGGAACTGCAGGGAATCCACATGACCCAGATACTGCCGTCACAAGGTCTCGTGGCTATCTGAGGCATGTTTTTTTTTAGTTTTTATGTCAGACAGTTTTTATGTTGTGAAAGATGTGAATTATGAGGGGTTGTACGTAATAGCGGAAGCAGGAAGACTCAGGAGATGCACAAACTAAATAAACAACATGATCAAAATAAAAAAGGTACTGGCCCTTTGAACAGGGTCAGGAGTTTCCAATTGTCGCCAAAGCTGAGAACAGTGACTATAAGATTCTGTACTGAACCAGCTCTATGGCCAAAAGTTTTGAATCGCCTAGAATTTTAGGATTGAGACCTCATTACAAATATCTATATATGAACATAATTTAGATATTTTATGTAATAGCATGTAATCAAAGAAACTACAAAATGATATTGTACAAGAAGCCATACTAGTAGTACAGTATTTCATTTTTTTATTTTTTTAATTTATCAGTTTTTCATTAAGTATATGGAAAACTAGAAAGTGGTTTGTAATTCAGTATGTTAACGTAACATTATTCAGCAGGTTTCATTTAACTTTATGAAGCAGCATTTGTTAATTCTGTAGGGTGAGGCAAACCTTTTGGCCATAGCTGTAGCTGATACACAGTTTTTTCTTTTTATTTATTTATTTTTTAAATAAAAGTCCTGTAATATATGTTTTATGTAATTGCTGTGTACAGCACAGTTTTTGAAGAGTAAACATCAGAAATTCAAAGTAATGAGAAATCACAATAAATAGATCTTCAGTTCCCTGTGAGTTTGTCATAACAACATTGAGAACCATTATCATAAAACTTGTACGTTTGTTACAGTAAGCTTTATAGATCATTGTTAAGGAGACACAGAGGTAACGAAAATCGTGAATTTGGAAATGGATTTGGTTTGGTGCTGCCTTTATATCCTTAAATGCAATACAAATAAGCAAGTATCTGTGAATTGTTTGGTTGTGTATCCACACTGCATTTACGTGTAGCTATGTAGGTCAGCGAATGAGATTTGTATTTTGTAGCTGAGCGAGCATGTAAATGAACACAAATCGTATGTTACTGTAACTCTTGGTTGTGATCTTCACATACATACAGCGCATGTTAATTTATTTTTTTAAACAAAAGTGGGCTTGCAACTTCAAAATACGTTAATTACTACTTACATTGTATTTCTTGAAACTTTTTTTCATACAATGTAGTGTACCTAAGTAGTCTGTTGAAAATACTCACTTTCTCTAAAACTAAACATTGCTAAACAAAATACTTCAGTCTGCCATTGAACATATATATTTTTTTTTAATTTCCTGCAAACTGTAGTTAAAATGAGAGTTTTATCTGTTTTGTAGTCTTTTTTTCTGATCTTTGTGATGCCCCGCTTCTTGGACACAGTGCCTGTCTGTGTGATTTGACTTTTTAACTTTTTTGTTATTCTTACCAAGGGTCAGTGCTCTGTAGGCTACTCATAAACAACCAATTTAAACATCTTGTTCTTATTATTGAAGAACATACAAAGTTTCATTTTTTGGTAATAAAAACAATTATTTGACATGCTGTTTTATATATATATGTATATGTACATTTACGTCGGCCGTGCACAGAGAAATAGGAACACAATGTATTTCAAACACCGTCTGTTTCGCTACACAGCCGATGTGAAAGCCTGCATCGTACAGTATTCTAAAAATAAAAATTAAAAAAAGAATGTTACGTTGGTGTGAAAGGACCTTTAACTAAGTTTTGTAAGATTTAAACTTGCCAGCAGTCAAAAGCAATATTCTTTATATTGATGGTTTTGGTGTACTATTTAAAAGCTCTTGTGTGTTGAAGTAGCTAAACCTACATTATTTGGTGGCCTTTCTGTGACCTGTCCTTGAGTTTATGTTTTTTTTCACCGCAACTCGCCCGTGAAATGTACTAAAAGTCATCGTGCCAAAATCACATCCTTAATCATTGTGTTTACTGTATTTTTATTTATTTTTTATTGTTACGCAAGCTGTTATTCAAACACATTTGTGTAATCTATTCTGATCACATATGAGACTACTTATTCTGTTGACTTTTTTTTCCCCTGAATCTGTTTATTACAGACTATCTGGCAAGAGCCAAAGAAATGTATGTCAGCACACTGGGGTCTTGTTTGGATGACCTCTGGAAAAGACTGAGGGTCGTGCAGTACATCAGCCAGAAGAATGAGGAAGCCAACCCTAAAATAGCAGAGCTCCAGCGGAAGATGTTGGCATGGATACAAAGAAACCATTCTCGGGAGCAGAGTCATAAAGTAGGTCTCTAAACCCAGCTTCTATTCTCTGAAGGCTGGAAATCTTTTGAACATTAGGAATCATGAAGATAAAAGCAGGTGAGCAAGGATGAGTTAAAATTGTAGACAAAGCCTATACTAGCATTGTCTCATTTTTCCCCCTAAACTATGTCACCTTTACAACAGAAACCATAGTTTGGCAGCAGACAGTACAAAAGTATAAAGGCAACCAGTTTATTACAGGAGTCATGTTTCACACTACACTAAAATATGTGTGTGTGCTGTAGTTTAGTCTTCCATGCACTGTAATTTGTTAAAGAACAGACCTTGTTGACAGACTAACAGTTGTGCACTATAGATTACATATTCCTTTTGCACACTAACTCAAAATTGAGGGTTTCCAGACTTATACTATAGGTATAGTACATTCACAACTTTGTGAATGTACTATACCTATAGTTTTGCATCAAGCTAACTGCCGAGTAAACCTCCCAAGTGTTGGTATTTTTAAAGCACGACTAAAAAACCTTAATGGAATGTTACTCTAGTAATGCTTTTGTATAGATCACATGATTTATTTATCATCTTTCACAATGGTGTCATAAAATTCTCAGTGTGCATATTGATGGAATTGTCCTTAATAAGGATGCATGTTCCTTCCTCCATTCTGGTCATAACACTGTCGGTCATGAAGATTTCCAGCCCAGGCTTGCTTTCTTAGAAGGCAACTCTCAGCAATGCCAAGTGCACAACCTATTTATCATATGATCGGGGTCCTTTAGGTGGGACTGAAGACACAGAATGAAGAGCCCAAATGCATCAGCAGAGAGGTAGATTATATATAGACAAGGCTTCATTTATAACACAACCAATCGGTGCTGCTTCTGTGGGGGCTAGGTGGGGACTATGAATCAATAGAAAATAATTCCGTTGATCTTTGGCCTCTAAAGGAGGAATTGTATGACGAGCAGTTTGCAAGCACAAGGCCTGGTGGGAGCCATACAGAACGGACTTCAAGTGGACAGGCACAGGCTCAGGTCTCTGCCCTGTACTACAGCAAATCAGCTGGACAAACAAATAGAGAGCTACTTTGAGAGGAGGCCCCAACATTCCCAGGTTTACTCTGCCCAACAGACAGCCATTTCCTCCCTGTCAATGGAAGAGCCTTCCTTTCCCAGTGATTATGCTGGTCCTGAATCCAACAGCATGCCATTGTGTGTGCCAAACCAGCCAGCAGATCGTCTGTGTGTTGACAGCCATCCATTTGCTCGTGCTACTAGATCAACAGCCAACTCTGCGTTTGCTTACCAGAAATCTGAATATAGGAGTGATGTCAGCAAGCAACTAGAGAATTTCTCTAAAAGAAAACTACATGGAAACCCACACCACCCGAACAGTACTACCAAAATAGCGTGAGAAAAATGGGAGGCTTATTTTTATTTTTGAATGAAAACTAAGTATTGGACAGAGCAACAACAATTATTATCTTTTTTTTTGTAAGAAACACAGAACTTTATTTAATAAAACAAGACACAAATACTCTACCATAGCAGTCTGTTTACTCCATTAAGGACTGACATTATTGAGTTACGAAGCATTTCCTATTGATCTGTTGCACCAACATTAGCCTTCCTTCTCACATTCATGCAGCTGTTGTGTTTACATTGCATTGTAAACTCCAGGAAGCTTGTCTGTGCTGTTTTGAAGGGTTTATTTTAAGGACAGCAAAAACTTAAATTAAAGTGAGAGACCAGTCCTTGAATAATCCACAACACAAGGCAGCTATGAGATAGTCACATAAAACAGGCAATTCCTTTTTCTTTTTGCAACAGTTGATTGAGTAGGAAAAACTGGCAGTGATTTTGCAAGCACCATTCTGGAGATACAGTAAAGAGACATGGGCCAAATCAATTACATGTAACTTGCATGGAAAAAGCATTTTAGGAAAACATAAAACCAATACATAGCTTGGTACAAAAGAATTGATGCAAGTGGCAGGTGTTTTTTTTTTTCCTTTTCATTGTCCCTACAGTGGTCTTGAACTTTTCACTTGTCTATATAGATTTCCAACCTTATCAGTATGTTGTCCACTTAGTTCTTGTTCATTAGAATCCACTGTGAATAACTGTACTTGCCATCTGTAACCACTGCCAAAATCAAAAGACAGCTGGAGACTCAAGTCATTTCCATACAAAAAGTTTTTGGAGACAACAGGCCACCAGTTCTCAGAATAGACCGTTTGATTACTGCAAGTTTCCAACTGTCCCTATCTTGACACTGTGGGCTCTATTCACAAAGCTTTAAGACATAAAAAATGTATTTATGAAACTTGTTAATTAAACCGTCAATAGCCCGGAACACTTTCAGGAATACTAAATATTATTTTATTCATTAAAACTTTAACCACTCATAAGTTAAAGCTTTGTGAATAGAGCCCTATATTTAGATACCAGGTAAGTGGCAAAGTACAAAAGTAGCTTGCAATGCTGCATTGTGTGAGAGAATTTAAAACTTTCATGAATTTAAACAAAATTCAAGGTTAAAAAAAAAGCATTGCAAGACCAAATAAATAAGCTGAATAATTTATTTGTTTTCTGATTCTATTCCAATCAAACTAGAAAGCCATTAATGACTGCTTCTTGGAAATAAGACCAGCTTAGATAATGAAATTCAAGACGGAAGTATAGAGGAACATTTTATTAAATTAGAGTGAATGAAAACAGAAAAAAAAAAAAAAAAAACATTTTGTTAACAGAATGTGGATTTCGCTTACACTCCAGAGCACTCGGGTCAACACCCACCCAGAGTCTAAGGGATTGTTGGGTCAGTGTTACTTCAACCATGGTCTTGTTAATTTCCAGTCACATTAAAGCACAGACTCAAGTATCAATTGGAATAAGAAGTGCAGCTTGGGGGTGGGGAGGAGGAGGAGGCTTGTAAAAATGACAGCATGCAAGTTTAAACACAAATGATCTGGACAGAAAGGTCTTTTCACACCAAAGAAGTCAATCAATCTGAAGCACTGTCCTTAACAAAGTACTGAATACATTTTGTGTATCTTTCAGCACTAAGTACTATGACAGCAGTACTGTTTCATGATAACTAATAAAGTGCTATATATTTTGGGAATATCTTTTAATATTCTGTATACATTATACATTTCATTGGTTGTTTCGAATGGTGTTATATTTGCTGCACTTTCTTTACTCAAGCTGTGCCTGTTTAGTATAACAAGCTCAAATATAATTTCATATAACTTCCTTAGTAAGCATTTTAATTTCCACAACAGTTATGGTAAGGAAGGTTAAATGATATTCAATGAGCTATGGACTACTCAGAAAAAATCTTTATTACAGTGCTGTCCAAGTTTATCAGAAATGTTACATGCATTTTTTTATTTCAAAGTTCTGTCTAAAGTAATTTTAGCTGACAAAATAATTCCTTACATTTTCTCTACCATGCACATTCATTCATTAAGTAGGTTTCAAATGAGCAGTTTTAAAAGACACACGTGTCAGCAAACTTGTATTTTCATTTTAAAAACATGATATCTGATACAACTGTAGATTATCTAGATCTAAATCTGTGTTTACAAGCCATGCTTTCTGTTATTTCTCCTGTAAAGTGAAATTGCCCTTGTCATTCAGTGGCATATTTCCTGTTGGTAACTAATCAGCTGACATACTTTCAGCCAGTAACATGCTGTGCAGGTGGTAATGAAGGAATTCAGCAGAGATACAATGCCTGGAAGATGAGGCAAGCAAACTGGGAATATTCTTTATTCTAGTGTAGCACCAGACCTGTTTTAAAACTCCACATTTGAGACTTTTTGAGGCTGTATGTAGGCCTAGTTAATGAAAGTGCAAAATTTATATGATTGATGACATTATTTTGTTATCTACAAAATTGATATGATTGATGACATTATTTTGTTATCTACAATTAAAATATGAAAAGAAAACTTTGAATTGCAAAAGAATCACACACAAAAACAAATCAAATGGCTTCAGTGCATACAGAGGCTATCTCATAGGCAATGCTGTGTTTTTTTCTTTTACTGTTTATTTGAATTTAAATTAGATTATATATCTTCCATAAACACATCTCGCTGTGTAGAGAGACTAAATGGTCTGCCACTTTCCCACTCTTAGTAAACATGTCCACTGAAGTGTCCAGGTCTTACGCCAGTCAATCACAGGCTGCTGGGCTGGTTAAGCGTGTATTTGTGCTGACCGTATTTCAGCTCAGTCCTCTGCCAAGCTACGCCCACCACAATTTCCGTATCAAGGATTCGGAGAGCGGCAGTTATGTTCTGAAGATATTCAACTCGGGACAGCCGCAATGCAAAGATGGTGGAGACCTAAACTAGAAACATGGTCCTAAAGATAAAGAGGCTGCCCACCCCCACAGCACTGCTGACCAGAGATTGGAAACTCACATCTCTGGAGTCTGTCGGTACAATTTGCCATTAGTTTATGACCACATGTGTTGTAGACTGGAGGTTCTGGTGTATTCACTGGAGCAGGTGACCGATTTTGAGGCATTGCAGTGCAGCTCTGTGTAGTCATGAACGTTACAACTCGAATAGCTGTTGGAAGGAATGCATTATGTTGATTTCATTAGGTTGTTACCTTGCGCTAATGCTCTCTAATTATAATACCATTAATCATACTTGTGGCTCCTGCTTGCTTCACCCATAATGTTTTTTTTTTTTTCACTTGAAAATGTGTCATTATAAGTCAATATATACTGTGGTCTTTAAATTACTTTGTTTCATGATAATGCAGTGCAAAATAATGAAATGTAATCTATTGCATTTAAGGCCAAGCAAGGTTTTTAAAATGAAGTTACCTGTGCAACACTCTCACAGCTCTGCAGTTGGTTTGTTTTCTAGACTTTGGTTTCATTGTGACTGCAGTGAAGCCCATATTGAATAATGACAGTGAAGAGTAGCATGGCTATTTATTTTGAAGATAATTCTCATCATGCTTTCAGTCATTGCAGTAGTTGTGATATGTAGCACAAGCATTTGTTTAAAAGGACAGCTGATAGTAGACTTTCGGCTATGCTTTTACCAGGATATATACACACAGGGTTCTATACAGGGCCTCTCTTGTTCCGCATCTATATGCTGCCACTCTGCCAGATAATCCATCATCACAATGTTTCCACTCATATGCGGACGATACTTAGACTCATTTATAAAGTAAACCTCAAACTGAAGTGTCTGTTTCTGTACTTTCACACGGCTTGGCTGAAATTAAATTATGGATGCAACAGAACTTTTTGCAGTTTAACTGAAAGGACAGAGGTAATTTTGTTAGGCTCTCCATATCAATTGTGCAAACTTGATAGCTTTAACATGGTTATTGATGGGATTTAAATCCGGTCTAGCTCTGAAATTAGAAATCTCCGTGTCATTTTTTGACCCTAGTGTAACAATTTCACATCCAGTGTCACCAAGGTGTAATTTTTTCACCTCCATAACATTGCTTGACTACCACCTGTTCCCTCTACCTGATGCGGAGAAGTTACTACATGACTGTCTCTTCTCGACTTCATTACTGCAATGCCTCGCTAACGGGTGCATCAAAAAATGTTCTCAGTAGGCTACAGTATGTACAGAATTCTGCAGCTAACACCTGTTCTGCCATTATTATTATTATTATATTGGCTGGATGTTAAAATATTTTTGTTGTCCTATAAAGCCTTGAATGGGCTGGCTCCAAGTTACATTTCAGACATTGTAACTCCTGTGCGTAGCTTGTGATCTGCAGCATTTGGATTGTTAAGTGTCCCTATAACTAGGTTCTGCTCTATGGGTGTGTGGCAGGGTAAAAGCCCTGCAGGTGCACGGGTGTGTGGTGAACAGTAAGCTGGCAGGGAGGGGGTTACATTTCTCCCTGTCAAAACACATGGGAATTTAGCTGGAGCTAACAATTCAGTAAATGATTAATTAGGCTCCTGCCGCAGGTGTGTAAAATAGCTTTCTGTGTCCGAGTCTCTGTTCCTGTAAATATCATCCAGGCTGGGAGGCTACCACGCCACAGGGTGACGGGGCAGTTTGCAGTTACACACCTGTGCTCTGGAATGCTCTTTCTCTTGACTCAGGAAGTGTTGGTATTTTTAAAGCACAACTGAAAACATACATTTTTAAACTGAAATTTGTATCTACTTAAATTGTAACTTACTTTATTTAAATGACAGTTTTTTAATACTGACTGTTGTATGTGTCTGTTGTGATTTTAATTGTAAAGCACTTTGAGATGTACTACACGAAAAGCACTATTTAAAATAGACTTTAGTATATACAGTACTCTGAGCAATAGTTAACATGTGTGGGCTCCCTGCAGTTATTTGCATTATTACTACTTTAAATATTTAAAGCATGTTATTTACTTTACAGAATTAACTAATGTCATATACTTTATAGTTATAGAGGGATGGACATAAGGCTCTCATTGCATATCAGTTGGATCCATTCCTGGTATTACTAGGAGCTGACACACCTGGTCTTGTTACCAATACACTGGCTAATCAAACACGTTGTAAAACCTAGAATGGGTGAAACTGCTATGCCTCCTCTCGTTTGTAAACTTTCTTATGTTCTTATGTTCAATAGGAGTCTTACTTCCTTCCCTGTTTTAGTACATCAACACATTTCATATGACCCAGCAACTTTCCTAAAAATAGAAAGACCGCATGATAAATACAACTAAATACTAAGGATGCACACTTGCCTGATTTCTCTCAAATAATTCACTATTGTACAGGTTGTCCTATTCCCACTTCAATGGGAACTCAAATGTGACTTGGAGCATTGCCAGGGTACATTGTGGTCAAGAGCCACATGGATAGAGCTGTAACAAGCTGTACAACTGAGCAGCAAACTGGCTCATCACAAAAGTCACAGGGAAACCAAATGTTTGTTCTGTGGATCTACACAAGCTGGCTTCAGAAGGACTCTGCTTTTCCAGAGGCAAAAAAAGAGGCATAGTTGTTTTTACATGAAATACTTTTTTTATATATTTAGTTTGAAAAAGGAGCCACATTGGTTTTCCTCATATTTCAATAACACAAATGTAAACCTAAAAGCGTAAGCAAGACGTTTATCCCAACATAAACAACACTGGCTTAACTGTATAAAATCTTTTTTGCCTGCCATAACAAACAGAAGGCACAACGCGTGCATGTCTGGGGCACTTCTATTAAAACGTAGACCTTTTTTAAAAGCAGCAGCAAGACAAACCATTAGTGCAGAATGATACTGTTCCAACTAGCACTGAGACATGTATTACATAGGCAAGTATACACTGGCAACATTTGTAACTCAATAACTTATTCATTATTGCAACTTCTCTCGTAAACTTGTGGTCAGCTTACTTTCTGAGAAAAAATGAAGTAATAACTATTTTCCTTTTGTATCCATTATCTGTGCGGTATATTTAACAGAATAGCACAATTCATGTGAAACTGAAATGGTTGCTCAAGAAGAGTTGCCAGTGTATATTGATCATCTCTGCTAATTATATATTTCAAGTTAAACGCAGAATAATGTCAAATGTTAGTTAGAATCCTATCATTACTAGGAAATAACCTATTGGTAATACAGGCACCTTGGTACACTAAAAACATTTGGCATAAAGTCCCACATTTTACAAGTGTAAACATTATATAGGTAAAGCAGTACTAAAACTAGATTTCACAAAAAACGTGTGTAATCATCTATATATATATATATATATATATATATATATATATATATATATATATATATATATATACATGGCAGGTGTAACATGGCAGGGAAGGGGTTAAGTTTCCCTGCCCAGAAACATGTGAGAATGCACATTTGGGTGTAATGGGTTTATTGTTTAATTATTAGTTATCCCCAGCACCTGGTGTTAATTGTAAATTAGAGCCAGGTGCAGGGTATTTAAAGAAGGCGGCCAGTCTGTTCAAGGCTGCTGGTGTGTGAGGAGCCTGCTTGTAGGTGTGCGCAATTGTAGTAGAAAAAAAAGGTAGTGTGAGAAAGCCTTTCTGGGTGTTCTGTTTTTTTTTTTTTTCAAGGTGTGTTACAGGTAAACAGCTTAGCTGTCCTGAGTGGGTTAGGTTCCTGTGTGTAATAGTTGGTGCTCAAGAAACAGCCAGGTGTTTGTTTTGTTTATTTTTGTTTGGGTTTATTAAAAGTGTGCGTAAGCGCAAGAATAATCAACTTTTGTGTCCTGGGTCCTGATTTAAAGGGGCAACGAACCATGAGAGTTGTGCAATCGTTTCACATATGGTATGGATAACTAATAATTAAACAATAAACCCATTACACCCAAATGTGCATTCTCACATGTTTCTGGGCAGGGAAACTTAACCCCTTCCCCCTTCCCTATATATATATATATATATATATATATATATATATATATATATATATATATATATTATTAGACACACACACACACACACATTAGCAAAAGATTATTTTAAGAGACTATAAATGTTACTGATAAATAGACATTTTGGCTACAAAAATGTAATGGCACTGCAATCGCGATCCCTCAGAACGGAATAGGCAGCAATCGATAGTCGCATCATGCTTCAGTTCAGACTTGCAAAGTCAGTTTCTGTAAAAAAACAAAGAGAGCTGTTTGTAAGCTCCATTCAACCAGAACGGATCAACAGGCTGCAAGAAAGGTTTTCACTATTTTAAGGTTTTACCATGATAAAATGTGGGCAACCTCCAGTACTACTACTAAAAATATTTCAAGCACGTTATATATTGAATTTCTTTTAAACTCTTTTTAACAATTAGTACAAAGAAATGTCTGGTTTTAAAAATGCTCTAAATCTGTACCAAAGAAAGAATACTAAATTATTATTAACCAGGCTTATTAACCAATGTCCCTTTTCAACAACTGAAAATGCTGAATTTGAGGTGCAGTGTGATCTTTCAACTGGCCTGCCTAGAGTTGGTGGGGCTCAAAATCAGGTAATGGCAGATGTAGAAAAAAATACCATAAAGCATCATAAAATAGTCATGTAAAAAAAAGAACACAAAATGCTGTTGAATAGGCGTGTGCCGATACTTGTATTTTCCGAGCAACCGCCTTTAAGAAATCTGAAGCTGTTAGGTATTCGATAAATGGAATGAAACAGGTTAATTACTCAGCGCAGAAACAATGCGGTCCCTCAGCTTGCCTTGTTTGCACAATTATAGTTTCAATCAATACCAATCTGACAGTGTTATTTAATATAGAGAACCTGTCATCATCAAACTAAAACTCATTTAAATGTTTAAGCGATTATTTGTCTTACCTTTTTTTTATACTTTTGATACAAAATCATTTTTTACTTCACTTTCCTTACAAATGCATCATCTCTGCAGTGAATTGTGGGACTGTAGTCCTGGGGAAGATGTAATCTCTGAGTAAACTCGAAAAAGAAATACAAATCCCAGTTTCCACAGTGGTAGCTCTTCAGTTCGGTTTAAAGGACTGTCACATTTCCGTGACGAAACAGTTGCATTTTGCACCATTGTGAGTTTACATGCTCGGTATGGCAGCACGGCAGTAAAAATGTCAGTGCGCAGGGTGCAAGGAAAACTTGCTTCCAATTGTCTTTTAAAACACATGTGAATGCCATTGATTTGTACGCAATTGCAAAGGTGATAGCAGGTCGATTTTTCTTGTTTTGAAATCAACACATTAAATTTATGGATTTACTTAATGCATACTGACAAAAGCTTCCTGAATGTAAAATAGGAGTAATGGCACACCCCTACTTTTGAAGCTCCTTGCTTATATTAATTAATTAATTTAATTAATTAGTCATATAGCAGACACTTTTACCCAAAGTGGATTGACAGAGATTAGGTGGTGAAATATGCATCACAACTGCTACTACAGTCACTTACAATATGACCTCTGTTTTACGTCTCATCCAAAGGACAGAGCACAAGGAAAGTAAGTGGCTTGCTCAGGATCACACACAGCGAGTCAGTGGTTGAGCTGGGATTGAAGTGGGAACCTCCTGGTAACGAGCCCCTTTCTTTAACCACTGGACCACCAAGCCTTCTATGCCTGTGATTTTTCACCATCGAACGAGACAGGTTTAAAGTAGCAAGAATGTGTGGTGTTTGCTAATGTAGGCGGTGTACCTCGTGTGTTTAGAGCAGAGCGCAGGACCGGGGCTCCCTGAAGGGGTTGCTTCCAGCTGGCACTCCGACCAGCAGGGCATCTTTATAGGCATTCTGGAGGCAATACTGCTGGAGCTCTGCAGCAGCCTTGGACACCTGCAACAACAACCACTTTGCTTGAAAAAGAAACAGGCATGTTTGTATTTCAAGCACGACAATTCAATTGAAACAAACTTCTTACACGTTTCTCTGGATTGGAAAGACCTAGATTAGAGCTAATCTTGGATTACTTTAGTTTCATTGTAACATGAGGTAGTCCATGATTAATGCGTATCAGGGTCTGTGTAACCAGCCATGAGTTATTTTTAAACTGATTTTTAATGCATTAGAATTTCTCAGAAGCACAGTATATATGTCAAACATTTTAAACGTTGTGTAGATAAATACAAACTGTCTATTACATCTGTTTTCAGAATCACACATAGTATTAAAGCAGTTTGCTGCAAAGGCAGACAACATGCCTGTTACATCTGGAAAGCAACCAATATTGCAAGACAGACAGACAGATAGATAGTCAGTCTACTGTGTATTGTCACAGGATGGCTTTAGTGGTGATGTCAGACCCGGAACATAAACACACAGAGTGGCGAGTGAATTGTGGTGTTGCTCTGGTTTATTGCAAAATAAAAATTTGAACAAAACAGAACAAACACTGACTGAATAAACAGAACAAATAGACAACAAACAATAACAAGTATTGTACTGGTTTAAGAGCCAGCATGCTTAGCAATTGTTATTTATTTTTCTTAATTAATTCCTCTCCACACCTGTTCTCCACTCTCGAATACACAAACCCGAGTGAGTGAAACGTGCACCTAATTGTGCCGGGATTCAATAATTAATTATTCACTTGAATCCCAGCACATGAACTAATTTGTGCAATCCCTGTGCTCACATACTATTACATACTTTATCTGCACGTGAAGTGATTGTGCAATCCCCGAGACTAAGTACAACTATATAATTTAAAACACTCGTGCTCCACATTATATCCCGCGCACTTATACATACACCAACTATAACACACTACATACAACAGATAAACATAAAATACACACAGGAGCGGGGCAAACTGCCACAGTATCTAGGAATCTCAAGTAAGATGGAGATGCGTACTTTGAACTGCCTCCTGGCTCCAACGCTAAGTCTATAGCAATGGCACAAAAGGAGCTACAGGAACCGTTTCTTCAGTCATGCTGCCTGCCACTTTATTAGAACCAGTCTACCCGACTGGATTTGCCATCACCCTGGTGAGAGGCATGTTCTCCTGCAACAGTGTAAACTATTAAATGCTGTAGTTTACTTAAACATTGTTGCAGAAAAAAAGTCCATCCAACAGTACCGCGCTTGCACCCTGATGTCGGTGGCTACTTTCAAGACAATAATGTAACCATCTACCATACTACCTGTGTGCAAATAGTTTGAGGAGCATGACAGAGACTTCGACATCTTCCCTGGCCACCACAATCCCTAGATCTGGGGATATTAAGTACAGATCCTAATAAAATGCCCAAACAGTGTACATACATTAACCCTGTAATTCTAACACAGTGCCAAGACATACACTGGCAAAATAAGAATAACAGAATCTATCCAAACGGTATGGGAGCAGTGACAAACATAGCTGTAACTGTAGTAACTGTCATAAATGCAAAACTAAACCACCACGCATTCATCAACAATATCTGCTTGTGTTTCTTTCATGTGCTATTTTTGCATGTTTGTAAATTTACATATGTAAATTGTTCCTTCCTTGTGGTAATGTTTAAAGGCTCTGGACACGAAGTTCTGAAACATTTATCTGAAAAGCTAACAAAAGGTGGAAATATATATATATAGCCTGAGTGATAAACCTAAGCTTAAAAACTCACAAAGGAAAAGGAAGTGATGTGTAGTCTAGTGCCTGTAATTGTATTAAAATACAGTACTGTTAGCCTTTGAATTATGAAATGTAAGTAACTGCATAAACAATCCCATCCCTGTACACTATCTGATTTGGCATATACTTGTTTTATATATATATATATATATATATATATATATATATATATATATATATATATATATATATATATATATATATATATAAACAACAACACAATCCATATTAAAAAATGCAGCTTTTTACAGCCTTTTAAGTTTGCTATAATACAACAGGTGAAGAAACCTCTTTGGCTATGGACAGGAATAGATATTTTATGGAGGCAAGTGTGACAAAGAAACTCAGCCTCATAGTGTCCATTGTACTGCCTTAGACAGTTTATTAGGATGCGGAATTATCTTCTTCCAAATCATTGTTAAATTGTGCAACTATGGGCCTCCTGCTGAAGATTGTTTTCATGTTCGCACATCTCAATGTGACTAAATCTTTGTGTATGTCTAGTACTGCTTGTTCTACTGTGATGAAACTGGCTCTGTGGCACATGTATCATAATCTCCTGGTATAGGAAGCTGTTTGTCTGTCTGTTCAATTGTCTTTCTCTGTCTTTTTAGTTTTGCATTTAAAAACTTGCACAAGCTATTTTTAGCACAAGACATAAAGTGCATCATAATGTGGGGTTGTGGCAAAGTGCCCGGCCCTGTGTGTATTTTGTGTTATATGTTGTGTGTTAATGTTGGTGTATAGTCATTGGTACACGGGATATAAACGGGTCTGTGTAACACAAGTGTTTAAAATGTATATTATTTTTAAATTGTATTTAGGCACGAGGATTGCACAGCACTTCATGTGCAAGTAAAACATAATAATATGTGAAATTCCCCGTGCTCACTTTATTAATTCATGTGCAGTTGTACTATGACTCCAATTGAATGATTGCTGTCTGTATGACTGTAGGTCTCTCTTACATATTTACAAATGTCTAGAGAACACCACATTTTAATGAAACTTTAAAAAAGCCATTCTTTAGCACAAGTTATTAAGTGGTGTATATGTTCCAGCAAAAAACAATGCAATAATATTTCTTGCCACAAGATGCCAAATATTGTTTTTATGGTCATTTGTTTTGTTAAAGTTATTGTTATACTGCATTTGGTATGAAAGCAGTCTATTCTTGTATTTAATTTCATTCTTACAGTTAATCACAGTAGCCTAATAAAAGGATGGACTTTTACTATTATATTATTTATATTAGCAGATAAAATTTTAATTTATGGATTGAAAACCTTTCAAATTTATTTATTTACAATTACACTGTAGCTGTGTGGGTGTGTTTCTCCCCCCCATTTGTTCACAGTAAAATCCAATAAATCATATTAGATTAGCTGTATGTAATGAAATATACAGGACAATAACACAACTACTGCTTTTTCTACATGGAATACCAGATGTATTAATCTAGTATACAATATTTACTGACATGTGGCCTGGTTTGGTTTAACCCCTCTAATTATTTCGGAGTCTGAGTCTGTTTTTATTAATCTGATACAACGCAATGTTTACTGAACTGTTCTAGAATGGTGTTGGCTTCTTTAAAGCTCTGCAAACAGGGCCCACCGGAGCACACTTACAACATATTTACTCCAGTCTTGAAATACCAAAGGAACAAAAAAATGACGACAAAATGAAGGTTTACAAAATGAGAAACCAACAACATGGCAGATCTTTAATTGCGCATTACCCTCAGTTCCAGTTTTACAAAACGGACAAATGCTTTATTTCATACATACTGTATTGTACAATAAAGCTGGTATACAGTATTGTAGCGATCCATGTCTACATGTGTCCTGTGTCTATATGTGGTTACACACTGTATGTTCCTTCCCGTTCTGTATTTCACACTGCTGTTTGTTTAATTCTAGCTGTGCATGGTGTCACCACTGTGATTGGCTGTTGTTTGTCTATGCCCATTGGTCCTAGTGTGTGGCTGTGGACCAATGGGATGTTTAAGCTGTGGTACCCTCTTAGACTAAAGGATATAAAAGGCACTGCGCCACCATTTTATGTGTTGTTGTTTTGGTTGCCTAGTTCCTGTATTTTGTTGTAATTGAATCATGTGTTGCTGTGATAGGTCTCTGGTCTGGGTGCTGAGAAAGCACCCAGTGTTGCTGCAACAGAGCTGTTGAATCTGGTTTGGGTGCTCGAGAGAGTGTCCAGCAGTAAAAAAAGAAATAAAGGATTTGAAACGCTACATTGAAGTGGGCTTAAGAACAAACCCACGAGCATCAAGCAGGAGCAGTTAGGAGACGGAAGATGGACCAGTGGATCCACTACAACCCCAAACCAACCCAGACACAGTGGGATGGCGGACTTGAAGACCCGCTCGGTGGCCTGGAGGATCAAGGCTGGTGCCTTCCCTGCGGGGAGTTCGGACACAAGGTGGCACGCTGCCCCTTCCAGGGGGAAGAGGAGGTACTGCCTGCCCAAAAGCGAAAGCGGAGGAGCGGCTGGTGCCGTATCCTGCATGAGTGCCAGAGAGGGAGAAGCTGCCGACATGAGTGCCGGAGAGAGAGGTGCTGCCACTGCGGGAATACGCCGCACCCCAACCAGCTACATGGGGGAAGGGTGAATGGGAACTGCAGACCCAACAGGCGCAAGCCAGGAGCGGAGCACCAGCAGAGACCGGGAGCAGCGACAGCTGCCAGTACAACCTCCGTCCCCCTGCAAATGTCAGCCCTTTCCTGTAAATGGCGCAAGCCAAGCGCAGGATACCAGTGGAGAGTGGGAGCGGCAGCTGCCGCCAGCACCGCCGCCTAACTGCCTACCGCAAGCACTGGAGGGCTACGTGCCACCGCCACTGATGTCAGCCTTGCCATTGCCAGCACCACCACTACAGCCTAACTACCCACCGCAAGCACCAGAGGATCCCGCGCCACCATCGCTGCTGATGTCAGCCTTGCCGCTGCCAGCACCACCACTACAGCCTGACTACCCACCGCAAGCACCAGAGGATCCCGCGCCACCATCGTCACTGATGTCAGCCTTGCCATTGCCAGCACCACCACTTCAGCCTGACTACCCACCGCAAGCACCAGAGGATCCCGCGCCACCATCGCCACTGATGTCAGCCTTGCCATTGCCAGCACCACCACTACAGCCTGACTACCCACCGCAAGCACCAGAGGATCCCGCGCCACCATCGCCACTGATGTCAGCCTTGCCGCTGCCAGCACCACCACTACAGCCTGACTACCCACCGCAAGCACCAGAGGATCCCGCGCCACCATCGCTGCTGATGTCAGCCTTGCCGCTGCCAGCACCACCACTACAGCCTGACTACCCACCGCAAGCACCAGAGGATCCCGCACCACCATCGCCACTGATGTCAGCCTTGCCGCTGCCAGCACCACCACTACAGCCTGACTACCCACCGCAAGCACCAGAGGATCCCGCGCCACCATCGCTGCTGATGTCAGCCTTGCCGCTGCCAGCACCACCACTACAGCCTGACTACCCACCCCCATGGCCTGACTGCCCACCGCAATTGCCGGAGGACACCGCGCCACTGTACTGTAATTCCTGTTTCTGCCTGTGGTTAGGCGCTATGTGTTTGTTCCTTCCTGCTCTGTATTTCCCGCCACTGTTTGTTTACCTCTGTCTGTGTCTGTAATTCTAGCTGTCCATGGTGCTTTTTGTACCTTCCCCGTAATTCTTGTTGTTGTTCTGATTGGCTGGTTCCTGTATTTTGTTGCTGACAGAGCTGTGGTCTCTGGTCTGGATGCTGAGACAGCGTCCAGTATTGCTGCAACTGAGCTGTCGACTGGGTTGGGTGCTCAAGAGTGTCCAGCAGTAAGGAAAGAAATAAAGAAAGGATTTGGAAAAGGGACCAGCGTCTCTCTGTTTTCTGAGAAACGCTAATGTATGTTACGATAAAGGAACCCATATATTAAAAGTGCCATGTATTTTCATTTTACCAGAGCATAAATTGCCATGGGCAATGCAAATAGGGTACTAGTTTACCATATTGCTATACATGTTGTTTCTGAAAAGCCTGTGTGATTATGACTAAATGCAGAGGTTTTATTAGTTTTATCATAAAAATTTTCTTTGAGCTTTAGCTTCCTATAGTTTAATGCCGGGTGTTTATTGATATGTTTAGGGTCACTGGGCAATGAATGGTGTTGCTGATTATAGTATTTATTTCTGACTAAATAGTAAACTGGACGTTACTTGCAGGAAACACTAAAACTTATTATTTTCTATTTATTTTAGCATTAGCTGCATACAAGAGTGTCTTCATGCACTTTTCAGTCTTGGCTAGGTTTACGGGGCAGTTTTTTCACGTTTTAATATAAAAATGTAAGCGTCAGATTGACAGATTATAAAAACATAATTCAATTGAATTTAATTGCGTTTGCTAATAGCAGTTTAGTTGTTTCACAAAAATTAATAATTTGATTCATACCGGAAAATGCATTTCCTGGCAATGTTCCCTACTCATTTGGATTCCTTTTAAAACGCTGCTTTCTCCTCGTCATATTACATTTGACGAGGAAAACAGCACCATTAAAAAAGACTTTATTTTGATACATAGAATATTATTCACTGTTAGTTTTTAAATACCAATGAATAAATAATTATCTAACGTCGACATAACTGCCTAATCTACTGTAGAAACTTTGTATTTTATTTTTTTTATTTCATGATTCACCTACCTTGATCCTCTCGACACTTGCTTCCAATTTTAACTGTTCCACCAATCTTCGCATTGTAGTCAGGTTGGAATTTGAAGACATTTTTGTTTACCTTTTCCTTGCGGTATAAATTATCTGTAGACTGTATTCTACAATCCCTCTTTCGCTCTCAATAATAAATACAGTTTGCCACTACAGGAACTGAGATCAGAGAACCCACCCAGATTTCCTGAAAGGGAAACTACAATACAAAAAGGCTCAGGAGGGAGGGCTTCCAAAGCAAATTAGACCACTGGTGGATATCGTTTAAAGTACACCATCTGCAGACATAGAGTATCCTAAATTACTATTTTCCAGTATTTTTTTTTTTTCGTTGAGAACTAATTGCATTGCATTACTGTGCTCCTAATTGTGCATAAAAAGACGTTTCAGTTTCTATGAGACTGTTCTTTTTCAATTTTGTTTTAAATCTGATACAGCTTAGTTTGTACGCCTTGAATATAAATGAGAAGTGCCCTAGAATAAGAGTATCCTTTTCCCTCAATTGTCTCGCTGTGTCTGAATTGTTTTGCTACTTACTGCCTTGTTATACAGTATTAACAAGAACCGAGACAGATGCATTTCACCTATGCCACTAAGAAAAATCGAACTGTATTTTCTTTTCTTTAACTATGTACACCGTTATTATGTAATGCAAATTGTATCACGAATATTTGCTATTGGCATCACCAAAATATGGTTTAAGAAATCTCGAGACTCACTAAAGCAACAATCGTTGTCCATTGAAAGTAGTGCAGAATTATATTAAGCGGTTGCAGATGTAGATTTAGTGTTTTTGTTTTTCGATTTTTATTAATTGTATTTTTCGGTTCTTATTTTTAGCCATTTTCGAGTTTTATGTAAATCGTTGTGTTTTTTTCGGGGCTTTCGTTTTTGATATACTGTATGAAATTAGTGTTTTTGGTTACTTTCCAAAATGCTTGAGCGTTTTTTTTTTTTTTTCTGTCAATATGTAGTACTAACTCGACAGTACTTGCACACTTACGTTGCCTTCCTTCTTTTGCTGTCTTCCACAACGAAATCCCTATGGTCACGGGCACATTCTTCTGGGGTTTTTATGTGGAGGCATTTTTTTAAAAATCGCTACAATTCTGTTTTAAATCCTCTGTCTCTTTACTGTAATACAGCTTTAAATTTCGCAAACACGCCTCCATCCTGATTGTTATCTCGTTTAAGTCTCGCAAGAGGAGTCTCCAATAGAAATGCAGGAATGTGCTGTCACTCAGTAGTTGACGCGGGTTTAAAGTATTGTAGCGTTGCGGGTAGAATAAAGCAGACCTCACAGGTAGGACGATTCAACAAGTATTTATTATTATTATTATTATTATTAGTAGTAGTAGTAGTATTATTATCATTTATTTATTTATTTATTTATTTTTTAACACGGTAACAAATACGGACCACTGTCTGCCGTGAACCACGTCAAGTATTCAAATAAAGTAAGTAAATTAATACGTGCGGATAAAATCATATGCACGCCTATTTATGTCTTTCTAACCCTCCTCCCCCCTCCCCGATAAGGGACTAGGACACAACAAGGCTTCTCACAAGAAAAGTACCGATTAACTTTTGATGGCGCATCTGAATATCGCCAGTTTTTGTCTGTAACAATGTTATATATATATATATATATATATATATATATATATATATATATATATATATATATATATATATTTGGGTCATTGTCATTTTGCAAACACTTCTATCCAAAGCAACTTACTGAGACTAGGGGGTGAACTATGCATCACAACTGCTGGTGCAGAGCCACATACAATAGGACCTCAGTTTTACTTCTCATCCGAAGAACAGAGCACAAGGAGTTCAAGTGACTTGCTCAGGGTAACACACAGAGTGAGTCAGTGGCTGAGCTGGGATTGGACCAGTAACCTCCTGGTAA
Source organism: Polyodon spathula (assembly GCF_017654505.1). Classification (NCBI taxonomy): domain Eukaryota; kingdom Metazoa; phylum Chordata; class Actinopteri; order Acipenseriformes; family Polyodontidae; genus Polyodon; species Polyodon spathula. Next base: position 16,352,078 of record NC_054534.1, read on the forward strand.
CAAGCCCTTTTCTTTACCCACTCGACTACCAAGCCTCCTAAGTATGTCTTAGAAAAAAATAATTGTAACCATGTTTTAATGGTAAAACATGGATAGATGGTAGATATTAAACACATGACAGCAAAAATGAAATCAAGTTTTGTGTTTATATTGCACAAGTCAAAATCATGTTCACCATGTTCATATATTTGGAGTCTTTTAAAGTGTTTTATAACAAAGGGAGCTCTGTGTGTATTTAGTTTATTTCTGTCTGTAAAATGAAGGGTAAATGCCAGGAAAGGTCTCATTTTATTATATTTAACTACAGTAGTATTTAGATCTGCCACTGATTTGCATCAGTCAAATTGGCCCTTCCATTCCAACCATGTCCAAGTTATTACATTGAATCAACCTTTGACCAAGTACTTGCCCTGCTCGACGAAGATTACTCCAAAAGTGCAATTGTGACTCAAGGGAGCTCAAACTGCAGACAGTCACAAGCAGGACACTGAAGACACTAAGTAACATGAGTGAGCAATAGATATATGAATGAGGAATTGTATTGCAAAGGCCTGATATTACAGAAGAGTGACTGGCAAAGATGCCTTTGCACGAATTTTAGGGGTGAGGAACTGTTGCTGGGTTTTATAGGAAGGGGAGGCTAGAAAACATCACCCAAGACTTTCTAAAGCAGTGGTGCACAACTTGGTCCTGGAGGGCCGGTGTCCCTGCAGGTTTTTATTCCAATTGCACCCTAAAGTACTTTATTAGAGCTTGTTAGAAGCTTAATTGGTCCAATGAACTAATTTATTGTATGGTTAGAACAAAAACCAGGAGGGACATTTGCAAGCTCACGGTCGAACCAAAATGCTACCAGCAATAACTCTTCCACATGCTCATGTGATCGCCTCTTTCTGTTAAGCCTTTATGAAAAGTGATGATGAGAATGTGGCCATGCAGAGCCCTGGCAAACAGAAAAGGAACTGTACTGGAAAAAGAGTAGTGCAGATGCAAGGCTAGAAATAAAACCCATTGTATACTGGTTTGATCCATTCCTGGTTTTACTATGTGTTCAACAAGATGAACTTGAGCTTGAACCTATACATTGTGACTAATCAAGCTCGTAATTAAACTATGCAATAGGAGTCTTATTTCCATCCCTGTAGAGATACTGCAAGAGCAATTTTTACTGCATATGTGTAAATGTATATGATTTTGGTAGGTGGATTAATAGTTTTGCACTCTACCGGTACAACTTTTTTTAAAAAGGTGATTAGCTGATATTGGTATTATCTGCAATGTAGTAGAAGGCCTTTTTTTATTACCTCTTATTTGTATTAGCAACATTATCATTGGGTCTCTGAACATTGGGTAAAAAATCTGGCATGCACATTTAAATGTTTAAATTGATGCCTTCTTGCACCCTATCACTTTCTGTTTTGTAGGTCAGCTCAATTCCCATGAGCCCTGTCTCATTCTGGTAGGCGACTTGAGTGAGGCTGACATAGCAAACGTAGAAGCAGCAGCTTCAGAAGTGTTTTAAAACTGTTGATAATGCTAGTAAGAGGTAAGAATATGTTTTAAAGCATTGGTTATCCCTAAATTTACCAGTGCTACTTGAAAAGGTATAATCCAACTTTAAATGCAGAATAACTAACACAAATGTCAAAAAGAAACACAATAAAACTAAAATCACACAGATTTATATTTGCTGTTGCAACACCCCAGTCAATAAGCAGCAGAAAACCAACTCAATCAACTAAAAACACAGCAAGCTTTGTTATCTAACATCTGTGTGACTGAGGTGCCTTTCATTGGGATACAAAAATGAACTATTTTGGTATCAGTTATGTGTATGTGCTTAGAAGAGAAATAAAAGCATATGATCTTCAAAGGAATCTGCACAAGATGCCATGATGGGGGAAATGCCAATGGCTTTAAATATGTAAACAATCCTAAATAACATCTGAAGTGTGCTTTTTCTAAGGAATTTATGTAACAAGAGAAAATACGTATTACAAATTGTAAATAGGCTACATGGTGCTTTACAAAATGGGAAAAAGGAACTAAATCTTCTGCAAACACAACACTTGTGCTTAATCAGTAAAATACACCCCTGGAGCAAAGAAGGGTCGAGAGACAGTGCACCCCACAACTGAACAAAATAAGGTTTCTGTTTGTTTGTTTGATTTCTTTCTGTTGGGAACAATGACCTTTAACAGTTCCTCTTTTATGCAGTAATACACATCAGTGATGATCACAAAACAGTCATTAATTTGATGTTCTGCACATCCCAATAGATGATAGTAGGACTGCAGTGATCCACTGTTCATTCCCCCCACCCCCTTAAAAAAATAAAAAATAGTCCTGCTTTGTAAACTATGGGTTCTCTATGGGTTCAACCTTGTAACATGATCACGAGTCCCATTTTTCATTGCTTGCTTTTTTCTTTTACTTGAGTTGATTTTACAACACAACTCACTAACATTTGACGTGGCTTCCTGGTGAATTCCTGTTCCTGCTCAGATTCACAACAACGGCCTGCCTACAATCACACCATGTGACCTATAGTAAAGGAAGCCATTGGCTGAAGGAAGCAGACATTAAAATGTTTAATCAAAAACATAGCTTGGAAAAATATAAAGTATGCAAATAACTCAATTATATTTTGCTCGGGGCCCAGTGATAAAGTGGCTTGCACTTAGAAGAGCCATGACAAATAATTGTAAAGGTTTGGCTGTCACCCATTTCAATACACTGCATACAGGGGTTATAATCACAATGGACTCTTAAATTGAATGACTAAGTACTGTTCCAATACATGAGATTTCTGTGATTTTTTAAAACTTATTTAGCAAAAGATGAAGCTAGCAAAATGTGCTGATTATAATCTGATTAAATAGTATATTATTATTGTTGTTATTCATTTTTCTGTGATACTGTACATCAGTTTACAAGAACAAAAAATTACTAAACAATGTGATACAAATGTACATTTTTTTTTTTAACAACAAAGCACCAATTACACGTAAATATACAGAATACTGTACAATGTTGATGGGGTTTGCATGAGGAAAAATCGAAAGCTGGCCAGGCATTTACTGGATTACGTGAGGGCCGTCTGTAGAAACAGTTCATGCAACACTGAAAGAAACTGGGGCTGACCTAACAAGCAGCCATGTAACCCACGGCATGCCTCTAAAACAATGGGTTGTGCACAGCAGCACTTCTATTGATAGTTTATTGAGATTAACTTTGATAGCAGAGGACAAACTCTCAGATGACCCAATAACAAACCTCAACAAATCTATAGTTTTAAACTGAATTAGAAATATACATTTAGTTTCCTTCTCCACACATGTACAATTGCAACAAACACTCTTTAAACAGTTAAATACAGAACTCTAGAGCAAGGCTTGAAAACCGTCCCAAACACATTGTTGAATAAGGGCAGATTCGGTTGCTGTGCCACTAAGAAGCCCCTAGGTGGTGCTGTTGCACAATACAAACTGATTGTACTGATTTGTGACTCCAGAAGCATGTACTGGCAGTTCCGTATACGAGTATACCAAAGTAGAATAGACAATCAAATGGGTTATAGAACAAACTCTTGATTTAATTTCTCTTCAAACATTTTTTTTTATATGTCACTGAGGCACGTGTGTGTGTATGTGTGTGTTGGCGTGGGGAATACTGGGTTGGCAGGGAGGGGGTTAGATTTATCCCTGTCAAAACACGTGGGAATGTGGCTGGAGCCGGGAATTGAATAAGTGATTAAATGAAGAATTAAAGCTCCAGCCACAGGTGTATATAGGGTGATCACGGGTGTTAGAGTAATTAAAGAATTAATGTTGGTTTTCTTGCTGTGCTGTTCGTTGTATGTCCGTAACTTGTTTGCCCTCGTGCCGTTTTATTTGTTAATGTGTGTTTGTCTGTCTTGTTTCATGTTTATTTGTAAATAAAAGCGCGCAACAACGCTTAAACCGGCAGCTTGCTTGTCCGAGTCTCGCTTCCTTCCCTTAACAGCTTGGGCAGTGACGTCGCCTTGTCACAGTCACAAAAATAACAGTGGGGTTGGTTAGTTCACTTTGGCATATGGGCACCTAATCAATTGAACACTTTGAGGGTAAATTAAAAGAAACAAGTTATGAAAAGAAAGCAGGTTCATTTAGACATTCGTATATAAAGCACAGAGCATTTGCAAGGAGAAAACTCTTTCTAAGAAAATAAAAAAGGCTAAATCAGGTTGAAAGAAACACACCACATTGTTTAAAAGAAAAATAAATGCAACAGGTAGCAACCTCATCTGTGTACGTAGACATGCCCAGGCATGTTCTGTAATATATAAAAGCTGCAACTCCCTGTTTCAGTCACAGTGAAAAAAGTCAACAGGAGTCTGACTGAGGGCTGATAGCAGGCACGTGGAAGACAGGCGTTTCAGTAGGCGTTTAGTCTGGTCACATCCAATTTGTGCTGTCTTATTAACAGTTTCATCAAGTGTTTCATTTTTTTTGTCCTTGAAGTAGCTCTCTACATATATCTGAATTAGCCTACTACTGGTAAAAGACACAACAAGAAGATGTAACAAAACTGTTTCCTATAAGTTCATTCAAGGTTGAGAATAAGTCTTATCAGATACAGGATAACTCATATTTCTACCCCAACTTCAGCTGGCCCTGAAATGTTACTTTACAGATCCTTTTTAGATTGAATGTTTATTGTTGGCAGTTACAAACAGCGTAGAATAAGGGCAAGGACCCTTTGAAGTAAAGGGTTCACATTTTAAGGCTTTGGTAGGGTTTGTAAAATATTTACAAATATGCTGTATTTGTTTCCTGCAAGGCAAAACACAGCACCCCTGTTACAAGGCTTAATCAAGTTTATAGAAGCGACCAGTGGCTAAGGGCAGTCATTACCTGAAAATATAATTGCACCTACAAAAACAGGCTATGTAACTTGGTAGGATGGGGTTTTGAAACAGAAACTGGTGGTAAATAGTTGACAGATTTACTTTTCAAAAACAACTACACTATCGTAACGGACAAGAATAATGTACTTTAATAAACTTGCTGTTCTGGAGGAGGTGAGGAAGTTATAGGAATGATATCGACAAATGATGCAAATCATGTTTATGCTTTTTTACAGTCTAATTTTCTAGCTGGGCAACAACATACTGTACCTCAGGCAAAAAAGTATTAAAATAAGCCCCACCATGCAAGATAATGTTAACCATTTAGCATAAAGCCGCTTTGGATGCATGCAGTAAAGTTCCACTGAAGGATTAAAATTGGATGTGACAGAAACTCAAGTTTTCACAGTGACCATAGTGAATTGTAGGGACTACCTGAGATTCAATGAACCAGAACAGAGGTTGGGAACTTGTTCTAAAACACTCTAAAGAAAACAAATCAGACTGAAATATACCATATTTTGTCATGGTAATATTCAATGTGGGATCAGCAGATGTGCTCTAACGAGAGCTGTTAGGGAAGCTGCATCTTATGCAAATTCCTGAGTCCGCAATGCACGTGCACGCAAACCCTCCAACATAACTTATACTACGAAAATCATCTTAAATTGACAGATATATGTATATGCATATTGTTTCTATATTTGTATGAGTGTAATGTTGTTTGTCTTCAGTCATCAATGAACGTTAACCTTCCAGGCCCATCATTTTTCATCCACCGTCTGTATCTTTTCCACCGAGGGTCTGACGCCATCTTCATTTTCATCTCTTCCTCTTGCTCTTGCTTGTATACCTACAAAAAAAAAAACAAGATTAAACAAAACGGTATTATCATACCCTCGGTGCACACTGCCAATTAAGTAGATGAAGCAGTTTGTTGAGACAGACTGCAAAGCAATTATTTATGCTATCAATTCTGGGGAAAAAAAAAACATATCCAACGAGTTGTAATTTTTTACGGATGCATATTTTACAATGCCGACCCCTATATCCACTGAACCTTCAGCATTGTCGTATTTATATCTTCATAACTGTATCCTAAAAGTGTAAGACATCATCAAAGCCATGTCCCTCATATAGAATCATTCCCAGTGGTTCTGTTGCTCAAATAATGCTTTTTAAAGTGCATGTGGAGACATACAATTTGAAGTTACTTTTCAAGTTGCGTTTGGAATGAGTGTTGCATTCAAAACAGCGAACCAGCCAGGTTAACAAAACAAACAAGAAAAGAAAAAACATCACAGTTCCTGAAAAAAGATAAATCAAAAACTAAATAAATCAATATATAAATAAATAAAAATAAATATGAATACAAAGAATTATTTTTCATTTTTTTAAAATGGTTATCATGATAATGCATAAGGAGAGAACGAAGGTAAGATTTACTAAGTAAATCCAAACATCAGCCTTTGTACCACATCTGTCTTTCAGGTTTTTGTAGTTTTTTTTTTTTTTGCCTTTTATTGTCATTTTTTTCTTTCACGGTTTGCTTGTTAACTAGTCACTCATACAAGACAATTTGTAGGGAGGATTTGCTTTTCTCGAACCAAACCTTTTTGATAATACCTTTTCCCAAACCTCTTGCAGCAATCCAAACCGCACACTTCATATTACTCAGAAGGCAGGTAAAAGCTCAGCTGCACCGAAGTCAAACCTCATACTAAGACCAGATTATCATATGGGCAAACAGTGGCAGGACATAAAGATACCTAAAACCCTACAACAACTCAAAATGCTTAAAGATAAAGAGTTCAGTAAATGTTGTTTTCGTGACTACTAACATCTCAACTTAATATGGTGTTACTGAAACATAGTTAATGTTACAAAACAACTTGAGCAAAATCTACCCAAGGACAATATCCATGTAAAGTAAAATACACATATAGCCCACTGTAAATACATTTTTTCTTTTAAAAACAACAGTAAGTTAATTACAAAATGACACTGAACCTATTCCTGTTTGAGTCTTAAAATCAAAACGTAGTTCATAAGCGTTCCACCTCAGCTGTACTTTCCACCCTGGATTTTTCTGAAATTAAAAATAACAAGCGTAGACACACAGCCTGATTTTCATTTCACAAAAAAATATGACCTGGATTAATATTCTTACTATTAATAACACTTTCATACCTCATAGTTTTCTTTGATCCAAAGTTGTCGTTCCAAGAAGGTTTGCACCTGATGGTCCTCGTGGCTGTCAAACTGAGCCTGGGACATCTTCATGTTCTTGCAAATGAGGTAGAGCTTCTCCTCCTCCCCATACTCCTCCCCCTTGATGGTGAAGCGGTATATCCACCGACAGTACCACATGATGTACATGCACAAGAAGTAGGGAGCTAGCACGATCTTACACAGCAGTATGTCTGATATATTGGGCTTCTGGTAGCCGCCTTTGATGTCGATCTTGGTTTTAATGATGTCCCTGATAATTTCCTCCTCCTCTTCTCGGATCTCTTCCTTCGACCTCCTGTTTTTACCCTTCTCTTTTGTCTTGTTGAGCAGCCCCTGTTGCCTAGCAAGCTCTGTCGCCTGGATTCGGTACTTGGGTACGGTGGTTAGGTAGTTAATGGCTTCAGTGTAGCTACTCCACCAGCTATAATACTAAGGGGAAAAAAGCCTACATAGATGAATTTTGTACAAACTCACATCCATTCAGACTCACTAACATGCTACATTTCCACAGTACAGTGCATAGTGCTGCAATAAACTAGGATCATAATTGTTGAATAATCAATTTCTTGTATATTGCTTTAACTGTGTGATCTTCAGTGTGGATGACCTAGCTGTTAGTTGTTTGTAAAATGATAGAACAAGGATTAAAAGGGGTGTTCTTAAGTGACATATTATATAAAATAATTGATTAAAAAAACACACATTAAGACAAAAATCCATTTTAAAACAGGAGGAAAAAGCCTGAAAATAAAATTGGATTTTGTAGGGCCCCACTACCAGAATATCCAAGCTACTACCCTGCTATGCTTTCGACTATGGTTTTAACACTTAAAAGATAGAGCTTAAGTGTAAGTTTGCCACACAGTATGTATACTAATAGGCGCCTCCACTACATTGCTGTTGCTGGGGAAATTAAAGTCCTTCAGCTTTTTCATAGATATATAAGTTTGTGCTGTTTAATCAGATCCCTTGTCCATCTCTTTACAAAAGGTAAGTGTAACACCACTTAGCCCAACGGTTCTCAATGACAAACAGCTGAGTTCAAATGCAAATCAGATCATTATGCTAGCGGTGTACTTTGTCAGCCCAACGTGTGCTACATCAGAACAAAAGATTTATTTTTGTATTTAATTTTTATCTGTCACTATGTAAATTGCATACCTGGAAGAGAGAGATGGCACACACTGTTACGAGAATGACTATCCTGACGTCTACTTTGGGCGCCAGCCTCCTACTGTAGTAATGATAGTAGTGGCTGTAGTACTCTTCAGGGTGATCCAGCATGTAATCATAATCCTTCCGCGACTCTTCATCCTGGAAAACAAGGGCAAAATCATGAGTGGGTTTAAAGAGCCACACGGATACCTGATGTCTACTGTCTTCTGGCAATTCCAGAGCTCTGCACTAGTTATTGCTAAGCCAGCCATTCTGGTGGTTCTAGTTCAACACACTCACAAAATCTTGAGGGCAGCTTTCTTATTTTGGTGCTTGTAAA